>NC_086236.1:32472196-32772196 GCF_036321145.2 Pelmatolapia mariae | reverse complement strand
TTTTCCCACAGACTACCTGTTGACTACTAAAAAAACTGCTTGGTTAGGGTTAGGTTTAGGGGAAAAAAGCCTTTGGGTTAAAATAAACCCGATCATAATATAAAGTACATATTAGAAGGCAAAAAAATCACCACATATGACTTATTAGTGAAGTTGTGTGAGTACAAAGAGTAGTATTCCAAGTAAAAAGATATCTATGTGTGCCTTAGAAAAAATTTTATGGGTCAGCAAGGTTTTGGAATGGAATTTTACAAATGATGATGAGAGCTAAAATTAGAAAGTTTTAGTTGAATTTATGAACCCTTAATAAACATAGTTATTCAGAAGAAGTTAAATAACTTTCTTTTCACATCGACTAAGTTTTTTGCAGGTACGATTGTGTTTAATCATTTTTTCACAGCAGTAAACAGACCATTGTTCTTTTGCAAGCATTTATTCCGTGCTAATTACACACTCAATACCTCATTAAGGATGGTTCTACTTAGTTGCCTACTTAGTTTTCATTTATTAATGACACATTTGATGAATGGATTCTGGATCCAAGAACTGTTAGCCTTTTGAAGTATCAGCAGATGTAGCTAAACCTCACAGGTGATGTTGCTAGCAGCTGAAAGTAATTTTACATTTAAAAAAAAAAACCTTTTGCATTAGATGATGTGTTGCTACATAATACATTTGAGAGCTTTTAAAAAAATGCTGGAACAAAAGGGAGTAGTCATACCAACAGAATTACTGCACAATTTCTTTCACTTTGTGCTGTTTGTGTAGCTGTTATTTAGCAATAGAGATTGAAAATGTGACGTCATTCAGGGGTAAAACCGCAAAGGATTCTGGGAACTTGTGGCAAGAGGTACTAGCGCACACAGGCTTTCAATTGAAATCAGTTACACAGCGATAAAAAGAAACACAAAAAATGGCAAGAAGCTGTTGTATTATTAACTGCAATAGCCGGTCGCATGACAGCCACAGGAAGCCGACGGATAAAGAGATCGTTTTTTTTATCGGATTACGTCGTTGAAGAGAAATTTTTTAAGCGATGTTTCCAAAGTAAGAGCTGACGGATGGCCTGGATATACCAAATATAACGTCCCAGAACACTCCAGCTCACATGTTAGTCTGCTCCAAGCATTCCCACAAAGGTCAATGTTTTGTAGTAGTTAATACGTCATTTTTCTTAACATAATTGGTGATATAGGTTACAAGCAAGTCTGGCGCTGAACAGAAATTGTCGCGCTATGCTCCTTTGTTTATTATGCATAAATAGTGAATTGTCCTGACACAATATTGCGTTTCGCTTCTGTTATTACCATGGTACATTGACAAAAACATATACTTTTATTCACAGGATAAAACAGTTGTTTTGTATCACTAATTGTCCAGTGCGATTACACCATACAATATTATTGTCACTGTTACATTTCTGTAATGCGTACCAGAAATTATTTCCACTACTAATTAATTACCGTGAGCTCAAAGGTCCTATTAATAAACGGTTAACGAATGTGTATTTATGAAGACGATTTGTGAGACTGGTAAACTTACCTTTGTTTGTACGATGGTCTTTCGTTCTACACTGTGCATTTCAAGGTCCTGTACCCATCCGTCGGTAAACTGTACCTGGGCTTGTTGCAGTGACCTGAAGTTACTAAAAACTTCATGAGTGTATGCACTCACTCCAAGAACCGTATAATTATAAATATGAGCGTGGTGAAAGTTGGGCAGCACGCTAACGTCTTTTGTCCACTCTGTGTGCTCGTAAGGGTCTGACCCTTTCACTCCTTTGATTTTTTTCCTCGTATCTTTTCTTTGCCTTTTCATCGAGTCTGTCTTTGTACGGACCGGCATTGTTCTCCTTCGTTTTGTACATTCCCTTTTTGGTGAGGAAAGAAAAAGCAAGACGGTATTGGATCCGGAGAATAAACGTTTTGCGGTGCTGCAAATGCTTGCATTTAATGCGGTACTTTGAATGTTTTGCCATCACCTCCCGGCATGCAATGCGCGAAAGTCACGTGGTCTGTCAATCTCTATAGTCCCAGCCTGTATGTAGCACTGCCCTGCTTTAAGAGCACATCCTCCATCTCTAGTATATCCGTCCAAATTATGTTTTTCACCCCAATCCTATCCGATTTTGCAAGCTAAAAAGGATCCTTCGATCCTGAAAATGTGGCATACACAATTGTATGGCATGTCTGTTGGAAGCTAGTCAGCACAATAGTCCTAACGGGCCAGAGACCCCTGGGCGGAGATTTGACATTCAGAGTGACTTGCCCGAGCTCTTGGCGGCTTTTTACTTTGAGTGCTTTACAACTCTGACATTTTTATTATGCCTGTTACTCTGCCTGGCTTTATTGCTCATGAATATTCACACCAACTGGCGAGGGGAAATGGCGCTTTTTCCAACGTGCTTGGGGCGGAGTCAAAGGAACTTCAAATAAAGCTGACTGTGGTAAACTCTGAGACTTTTATTGCCCCCCAAACCAACTCACACCCGTTGTTCTAAGGTCATTTTGAGGTTAACCATCACAGATTCAGGATAGCAGCTGTCTTGAAAATTTTAGGGAGTGAACAGGTGGAGACATGATAAAATTGTCTTCCTCTTTCTTTTTTGTGAATTTCATGTGTGTGTGTAAACATGTGTAAGTATTTGTACCTATAGTCCAGGCCAACTTTCTCACCCTTTGTAATCCTCTACAGCAGTGCCAGTGTGGGAGAAACAGCTGAACTGCACTGTTACCAGCTGGATGCTGCTTTCCTTTTCCAGCTCTCTCTCTCTCTCTCACACACACACACACACAAAAACAAAACGCAGTGTGTGTGTACACACACCTGTCATACTGGCTTTGATCACTGTGACTCCTGTGCAGAAAAATGGATTTCAAGGTTTATGAATCTGGAAATGAGAAAAGGTTTTGGTGGGTTTAGGGGAGTTAGGAGAGCAGGACAGAAAAGTGGTGTGGTGTGGCTTTCTTAAAAGAGCATTCGCTCTCCACGCTGCCTGTGCCGTCCTAGAACTGATCTGCATCTCTGCTGGTAACCCCGGTGGTTTGAAGCCATATGGGACGTGATAGGAGTTCTGTCGAGGCTGTGTCACAAACAGTGTAGTACAGCCGTGCTGATCCGTGGATTTATGCACTCTGTATATGTATGGCTAAGTGGCCATTGACCCGCAGTCATACCGCAGCCAGGCAAGTGTAAACAGAGGCTGAGGTCAGTGCTGTTAACACCAGAATGAAAATGGACATTTAAATAAAGCTGCTGTTGTTGCTGAATCACATTTTAGTGTGCTTTGTGTGCTTTCCACTTGAAGAAGGTATAAAAACATAACATAACAACATAATCTTCAAGTGATTAAAGATGAAACAAGGCTGGTGGAAGGTTTTGCTGTTCAAGCTAGCATAATTTGGAAACCTACTGACTATCAGCTGATGACTCAGTATCTTTGAGTAACAGCCAATGTTTCAGGTCTTCCAGTATATCAGCAGATGTCTGGGCCAAGAGCTCCTGTTCCATTGGACATCTGTTTGCAGTCCAACTATAAATGCTGACAAAAAAGTCACTTTCTTGTCACATAATAGTCAATGATTTCTGAAATTGTATTTCATCCCCCATTCAGCTCTCGTCATTTGCTTGCCACATCGACCAAAGAATACTCAAATGCCTGTGTGTGGAGGCTGTATTACTAATAGACTTAAGCTTCTTTTACACTGTTAATAACCTTTCAGATTTTTCAGTTAGCCTTTTAAAGCTGTTACTCTATTTGAATCAGCTGATGTTATCATATCATTATGTCTTAGATGTCTTTCAAAGAGAGGTTATTGACATATGCTGATATCTAAAATTGAGCTGGAAATCTTCAGCACTTAAATAAGTGTGATGCTTGTAACTTCTCCATAATTGGTTGCTCATAGCATTAGTAAGCAGTCCTCTCATTAGCAAAGAATTTGCTTGCTGAGTCTCACATTCAGACCTCCCAGCATTTTTGTTTGCATCCACAGCAGCATAGTAATGTTCTCCACCAGCTGCCTGATATGAAAAATATGCTTTTCAGTGGATGAGACTCCATGAGGACTTCAGGGTCAATATCCTTTACTATACCTACATACTTACCATGGAAAGGTTTGTGTTTGTTTTTATTCACCGCACTGACAGAGTGACACTACCATCACCACTCCTACTAAACTCTGCAGCAGCAGAACTCTCAGTTGCTCAGAGATAACAGACCCATCTTCTTTGTGTTTGCGTGTGTGTGTGTATTTGTGTGACCTCGGAGGTGTGTCCATGCTTCACTAATGGGATTGCAGGTCTCGGCCTTGCGGAGCACAGAGCTGGTGGTTATTCTGATCTTAGAAAGGGGGGATCAGATGGCCGGAGTGAGGCCGTCAGCTTAACCCCCTCTGTATGATCCCACCGTCTGCTGGTCGTTGAGCCAGACCCACTAGCCAAACACTTCTCCAGAGGATAACCATGAATTAATTAGACCATTGAGTGTGTGTGCGCGCGTGTGTGTTCCGAGAGACAAAAGCCAAAGGGTGAGGGGTTAGACTGGGGGTTGGGGGTGGTTTTGGAGGGTGGGGGGGCATTGACAACAGGTGATGTAGCCTCCTCCCCCTCTTCAACAACAGTGTAACACAGAGGCCATGGGGGATGCAGACAACAATAAAGGTCCCGTGCTCCAACTGTTGTCTCCAATCACGCCCCATTGTGTCTCTGCGCTACTGATCGCAGGCACTGCACTGCCTTATACAGAAGGTCCTCTGCTAAATCACAGTGCTAGTTGGTAGCATGAATATGTTGCATTTGTCCATTAAGATATTCAAGATGAACTCAAATTAACCATTTGAGCCATCAGCACAACTGAAGGGTTGTTTTCTCTGTCTGTGAAGACCTAGCTTTGAAGGTTCAACTGACTAAACATGGCACCCACTCACTACATACACCCATGTGTTGGTGTTGTTCCTGCATCATCATAGTGATGTTACCCAAATTCATTTTAGTCATGTTGGTTTGCTAGTGATAGTTTTTAAAAGCATTAGCTAACTTCTTGACTAATGCTAACTGAATGCTCCGACAACGTAACTGTTCAGTTGCACTGTTGATCCTTTATAAACATTATTATGATGGTCTAGGAACAACGTCAGATTGTGCCTGTTACACATATCCAAGAAAATTTACTGCCTAGAGTGCATGTGTGCATTATTTTATGTTATCAACAGTCACACAAAGAACCAGAAGAAGAAATCACCAGTGTGGAACTGAAACTAGATAATGTTTGCCATTTTTGCCTGAAAAATGTTAGGGCCAATGGACAACAACTGGTGCACTGCAAAAACAATTTTGCTTTGTTGTAGGGCTGCCAAAGTAAATAGGCTTCTAAGAGTTTGGCTAACAGGGCTTATGGAGGAAACCAAACATCACAGTGAACAATTTGGAATGAACACATGTACTTTTGCACCCCTAGTCTGCATATATGTATTAGTCATGTGATTTGGTTAAGAATATAATTCATTGTTGGCAGTCTTACAGGATGCATAATGACCTCCTGTTTGAGCTCATTGAGGCCAACAATAGCCCTCTGGCAGAACTACACAAGGGGTGTGTGGTGTGAATGTATTGCTCCAGGGCACAGAATAATAGAAAGAAAAGCAAATCTGGAAGTTGGTAGCTTACTAGACACAAAGATTGAAAGGGTGATAAAACACCAATCATTTACTCGGTTTCAGGTTACATGCTAAATGTATTCCTGTAATTATTGCTTGTATGTAGTTGACAGGCCATTGTTTTGCATTGCCTGATATTGCTCTGCACAGGCCAAAAGTAGAGCTAGGATAAACCTTTACCCAGACTGCTCTGCTCTTTTGAGCCTGAGCCCCCTGTAGCAGCACTCCTACTGCACCAATGGAGAAGCCTCATTGAAATTAATAAAGATTATGTGTTTTTTAATGTGCTGCTAATGTCGATCTGAGTGTCTGTAGGGGGGAATCATGATAAAACACAGCTAGAGAGAAAGCAGAACAACAACTATAATGACAGCGATAATGAGATGCAACCATGGAATAGCCGGCAAGGCAAAAAACAAGACAAATACAAGAATCATGGAAAGTGGCAGTTTGGTAAGAGCTACGGAGGGGATAGCGTAAAACAAATCCATCAATTCATCAGAAACAACATGAAGCAGTGCACATCCTGGAGAGTTCCGGGCATCTTTCATGACATACAGTGAGCACAAGAGGCAAACGCAATCAATGCTTGCTTCAAAAGAAATCAATCAAATGCAATCAGAGTATTATAACAGAGCAGATAAAAAGAGAGCTTGTTAAAGCAACAGAGGCACAAGTATCCAAGTAGACATTAAGCCTCAAAATAGAGCAGTTTGCAGGACTCTTTGCTGTAACTAAACCAAGAGCTATTGGGAATGTCATTATATTATTAAACAACAGATTGTTGTCGTTTATGAGCACATCTTAATTAAAGGAAAGGTCAGTGGAGAGTATTAGCAGAAAACGGCTGTCAGAACTGAAGATTTAGTTTTGGTTGACTTTATTTAGTCGCTGGACAATGCAGTGCAGTCAGTATGTTCCATCCTATCCTGGTGACTGAAAACCCTAAAATCATTAGATCATAGATTCCAGTAGGAATCTCATTTCAATTGGTGTATAGCCCATCTTAAGTAGTCTTAAGAGTCATCCTTGTTATTTGTCAGTCGATTATGCAGTCCAATTACTAGTCATCTCACTCTAGTAATTGGACAGCTTCTCATTACTGCTCCCCTCGAGCTAAATTTAGGTTAAATATGGTAAAGTATATATATGATGATTCTAACGATTTCTTAGCAGAAAATATCTTTCTGTCCCAAATCACTACTGTTAAATGTTAAATTATCATTGCTCCCTGTCTCCATATAAATAAGGAGTTTATGTTCTTCACTTGTATCCTAAGGACTGCCGTGGTCTTATTAAGACCAATCTCTCAATTCTTTCGCAATTCAATCATGTTTTACTGTATAAATTCCTCGAGTTTTAACATCAGCCTTGCTGAATGTCCCACTTGAGTGTATCCGCCAGCATCCTGTTGCTGGTTTCGTGACTGTTTCCTTCTCTGACATCTCTTGACACATACTCTATGGTGCTGACGAGGCGCACTCAGGTATTTGGCTGTTGTCAAAGTGGCTTTGGTCTTTACTCCTACCCATTTGTCACAATTTAGTTCATTTTGGAAAGTTTCCGTAGTTTGATATGTGCCATTGTGAGATATGTGAGGTGTGTTACTCTGATCCTGCATGGTCACAGTCCTTACTGGTTTACATCTTCATTTAGCCACAAAAGTTTTCCTTTTTGATTATTCAATGCCAGAATAATACAGATCAGCAGTTCTTTGTGGTAAAAGAGGCATTTCAGGGGGACTTAAGCATATTTGACCTATGTGCAAATGGTAGCTATGAGGGCAAACGGCTGTGGAGAATGCTTATTGATTTCTACTGGTGTGTATTTGCACAAGATTCATTTCTGCTTAGGATGCATTTGTGTTAGAAAAGGTCAGTGAACAGGGGCTTTAGTCATTCAAGCAGAGCTAAAGGGATTTCTGCTCCAAGATCCATCTGTTTTTGGAGTTTGTTGACAGGGCGGAAAATTAAAACTGTTGCTCTTCCCTCCCTCAGTCCTACCACAGCCACCCCTTCCCTGTAAGTGCAGGGTTATGATCAGGCATGGCACACAAACAGGCTAAAAAGTGTGCTGGGCACATGGCAGGATGCAAGTTTGGACCATCTGCTCCAGCTATGTGAACACATTTGAGTGTTTTCAATAGGGAGAGCTGCTGCATCAGTTGGGCAACAGCCATAAGTTGTTTAAGTGGACAGAGAGAGCTAACAAGGGGTTAGTTGACACAGACACTGGCTTGTCTCCAACAGAAAGATGCTTATGTTGCATGTGTCAATGACTGGTTTGCACCTCTCTGCTTTCGACTGTGTGGCAGGAAAGGCGACCTAACAGTGAAAGAACATGGACGCATAAAAGAGACGGGGCTGTGTGTGTACGTGTGTGTCCAGGCAACACTGCTGAGAAAACTGTTGTGATTCGGCTTCTCTAGATTTTGCTTTGGTTTTTGTCAGTGTATTTCCAAGTAAACAGTAAGTGAATAATTTAAAGGGACTTTAAAGCAGATGCCAAAACTTTACAAAAAAAAAGAAAAGAGAAAGAGTGTTTTTTCCTTTTCAGTGACTGCAGGGTTTATGCAAGTTTTATGTTAAGGTTAGGTGCTATTGTTGGTCTGACCATAGTCTAAATTCTTCTCATAAAGTTTCACTTGAATTGCCTTATTGTTAGAGCTGAATTCAGCTCTAACAATAAGGCTCATTGCCACCATCCCACTCAATAGTCAATAATTAATAGTGTTGTGTAGGGGCATCCATTGTTCATAGTTGACTGTGCACCCCAATTCACTTAAGGTCGAGTTAAAGAGTGTTTATGGTTTTCCAGATGGATGAACTACAGTAGCCTTGATTGGACCTGAGGGTCAGTTCAGGGCATCTTGGGTTATGGGTTGATGGGGGAGCTTCAGTTGCTTTACAATGGGCGTCTCAATAGCTCTCAGGGACCCTTTTATTCTGCTGCTCTAGGTTCACGTTATGCGCCTAGAGCAGCAGGATGCTAGATTAAAGTAATCCTCTTTTCAAGGCCAGACAATTGTTTTATTAGCTGACCACACACAGGAGGTACAACCACCTCTGTATTGTCATGGGGGACCCTCTGGGAACCGTTTAGGGTGGTATTGGTGGCGGGTGGGCAGATGGAGAGAGGAGGATTGTCATTTCAGTTCTCCTTAGCAATGATATGCATACATTACCAATGCGCCAATTCTCCTTGTTTAAGCTTTTGTATGCTCTCTGATTGTAAGTGTTTGGGTAGAGGAGATTAAATGATTCAGCGATCGATGAACACACATTCCTGCACCATACCTTGGTATGTGGAACATTTTAAACGGAATAATTTCATTCATTAAATCGTAACATGACACATATACGTCTCATAAGTAATATACAAACATTTACTTACCAAGTCTCATATTTGTCGACATATTCATTGAATTGCACATCATATTACATTAAGTGCATATTTGCATTTCCTCCTCTACTTTCTCTTGCTTTTTGTAACTTGTGGTCCAAATGTTTTTCCTCTGAATTGTTTTTCCCATCTTGTTTTTGCCAAACGACTCTCATCAAAATGCTGTTTCATCTCCTCTTTTGCTTGCTTGCTAAAGGCATGGCACATTTCCAACTGAAGCAGAAAATGGCCTTTAAACCCTCTCCAAGATGTGTGTGTATGTTTGTGCTGGGAGATTGTTCTTGCAAGCGTTTTTTTTCCCCACAACCCTGTCGGATCACGTGTGAGCTACATCGCCTGACCATTTTATTCCACTCAAGCTGAATTAAATATTGTCAAACAGTTTGACTATTTCACAAATAGCTGTGGTAATTTGAGGAGACATGATATGTCTCCATCTCATCATCATGTGCATGAGAGGAGCATTCTTTTTTTGGGGGAACAAACCCTTGTGTGGCTTCAGGATTCAACTTCATATGCTCCCTAGACGATGTATACCAGTTTCAAATTAAGAAAAGTCATTTACTATCGATCCAAGATAATCATCTGCCTTCTTTTTTTATCATCAAACATAGACTTTTGGAAACCATGAACCACTAAACCAGTACACAGCTTCATTTAGTTGATAGATCTGATATAGACTGAACATTGAACAGCCATTCACCTTGACCATACCCCGTCTAGAGGTCACGATCTAGCACTGTATATCATAAATTCCTGTAAGGACAATATGGCAGTGTAGAAATAAATCTTAACTAAAGCTTTTTGATAATGTGATTGTATTGATCCACACCAGGAAATTGTTTTTTTCTTACTTCTAGCTGCAGATGAAAGGTCAGAAGTCAGGGACAGCTGGCTTCTCTGTTTAAAGAATACCTCTGTTGGTCCATGCTATGGCTTCCTATTACTTTCATGAGCCAGGGAGCCACCGGTGTTAGTTTAATTCCTAAAGCATTAAAGTGTCAGCACATAGTTTGGTCTGCACGTTGCCCAGGTCTGGGGAGTCATGTGCATCCCACCAGGAATTGCACTGAAACACGAAGATGGAAAAAAAAAGGCACAGAGACTCGTGTGCTCTCTTTCACACATACACAGACACACATGGCATGACATGCCAGCGGAGTTTTGCAGTGGATTAACCTCAAGGTTGCTGGGTGGGTGAGCACAGCCAGAGATTCAGCATGCTCAGAATTGGGATGAGAACCTTCTGCTGAACCACACATAGGTGAACACTCCCCATTCTCTGATGTTGGAAGGATTTGCACTCAAATGAGAATATGTTTGTGTGTCATAGTTTACAGTAGACTGGCTTCATTTGTGTTTATTTGCACAAACTTGGGAGATTTTTATTAGTCTTTTGGTAGTGGGAGGGGCCGGACTAGGGTTGGGCAGGAGAGCTGTAGGGCTTCTTCAGTGTGAGAAGATTTTGCCTGCCAAGTAGTATTTTAATATGGCCCCCCACTTGACTTGAAATATGGCTATTTCAATCAAATGGACCTAGCATTGCCTCAGGCTTGTTCAGCTCTGAGTGGGTTCATGAGTGTGCGTCCAAGTGTAAGGGGGAAGAAAGGGAGGGAGAGCAAAGATCCAGCAAGAGACATGCAGGGTTTGCCAAGGCCTTTGATATCATATAAGCATGATATACATTGAGTCTTGGTGCTCCAGAATCACGTGCACCACAGTGTTTGTGGGGTTTTCTTTTAAACGACCGTTAATCTGCTTAACATTGGCTAGATCTGACTATCACCTGGAAAATCCCGCCTTTGTTTATACAAATATTATATTTACGTCCTACCATCTCCAGGATTATTTATTATTTTATTTTTATTATTTTTATTACAAAGATTATTTTTTCAGTTGAATTGAATTAGTTGAATTTATAGAGTGCCACTTAATGATATTCACGAAAGAGTTGTCAAGATTCTTTATATTCTAAAATAAACACCACATTAGAGAAAGAAACCCAAAAATGTGAGAATCCTTTATGAGTAATTAGTTGGTGACAGTGGGAAAGAAGAACTCCTTTTTAAGAGGTTAAGTCTGCCATCAGAACCAGAACCATTTAATATGTACTGATGCCATTTGATTCAATTGATATTTATGGTAGTTTTTAGTTTCTCCCACTCCACGATGGCTGGAAACAGGGCTGGGTATCGATTCCGACTCACAAGGTCCTGATTCGATGTGATTCAATTTGATTCGACTTTTACTCAGACAATCAGAGATATTATAATTCAGATAATTTATCAGTACATATCTATATTTTTATATCTATGTATAAAAAGAAAACTGACACTTGTGAGACTTCATCAGAGGTGTTAGCATGATGCTGCTGAAGTGAAGCAGAGCAAAGGCTTGGCATAATTGCCAATTTGGCATAATTTTAAAAAGTTTACATTTCTTCGTTAGTAAACAACAGAAATGAGGCTTTCTTGTTTGAGGTCATTTTTGAAAAAACAGACAAACAAAAAAAAAAAAAAATGCAAAGCATGAACCACATCAAGTAAGGTACATGTCACAAGGTACATGTCACGATGCAACTTCGAACTAACGTTGTGCTTCCAAGTTGGTCTGATCTTCCAACTACACACACACACACACACACACACACACACACACACACACACACTAGCGTCCCTCTAGTCTGTGTGAGATAATGAGCACCTTTTGTGTCGTCTCGCTGATGCATGTGATGTGGCCTCACAGTCATATTGACTCTAGACTTCACCGCTGTCAAGCATTACCTCTTAACTACTACTACCCAGTACTTGCTGCCCCTCATCCATCCCTACACTATCACCTTTTCCACACGTCTGGGTTTGATAAGACACTGAGACCACTGACATTGCTGGGCATTTAGGCTGCAATAAAAGCCATGAAACATCGCACCTTGAAGTGTAAAGCGCTTTGGGGTCCATAGGGACTAAGTAAAGCGCTATACAAATACAGGCCATTTACCATTTACCATTTGACAGATAACTTTATCTGTTTTCCCCCTGCCCCAAAGAGGGGGGGGGGGGGACTCTTGATTTCTCACATTTTATCACTTATTTCAATTTTGGGTGGTAATTTATATTAAGTGACTGTGATAGTATATATTAAAGCATCGTAAACAGAATCAGAGCATGACATGAATATTGAATCCAATGTAATTTTCTTGGGCTCGCTTCATGATTGTGTTGTAAGAGGAGGTTTATCTATGCTAATAACAGGCTTATAATCTGCTTGTAATGCATCATGGGGACTTGTGGATGTCATTTCAGTGTTGTCTGAGCACAGTGGCTAATAATTGGTTTTCCAGGGGTTTGCTGTGAGAAATGCCAGGGCTTTCATGTAATGTTAATTTGGACTGCAGAGATTTTTCTGTCAGCTTCTGTCCAGGATTGGTAGCCACTTCAGTGCTCTATCAAATATATTATTTGAGTTGCTTTCTTTTCAATGCATGACCCTTTTAATCACAGTGAGAAAAAAGTGACTTAATTCTCAGGCTTTAGGACCTAATTTTTTTCATCTAAACAAGGAAATAATTTTTCGTGCTCTTATCAGTATATCTAGTGAGAGCAGCCATTAGGTTTAGTGGTTGCATGGAGAGAGTCTTGTTAAGGTTGGGTTGGCTGGGTGGGGGTGGGCCAGCTGCTGTGGCTGTTAAATGGACTCAGCAGTAGCGCTCGTGCTATGGCACATTAAGGAACAAAAGAAGATGGAGGGAATACATTTGTTGGTGGAAGTGGACCTGACATCAGTGAACACGTTATCCAAGTGTGTTCTTGAAGGGGGAGGCATCAAGCAGCACTACTTGGGCTGAGAAGGTGACCCTTGTGGGCTTCTCAAAGGAATAACTGAAATATCCTCTTGATGTGATTCTCATTCATTTAACTTCAGCTCAATTTTACTACTGGCCACACGAGCATTTCCAGGAACCTAAACCACATTATGTCGTTTAGTCAAGGCCATAAAATACACAGGTCAAAAAACTAAATGGCAGCACCATGACACAAAATGGAATTGCACTTCAAACCAAGTCATGACATTCCACATTTCAGGTCAGAGAATGTAGATAAAGAAATGGTAAGAGCTTCATCACAGTGTGTGTGTGTGTGCGTGGGTGTGTGTGGGTGTGTGTGTGTGTGTGTGCGTGCACTGAGGGGGATTTGTAATCTCCAGTCAGCCTGTAGATTGCTCTGAGCTGGTCATATTGGATGCAGACGGTGCTTTACTGTATTTGCTGCTACAGCTGCTGTGCAGCATATCTGCACAAGTGTGAGTATTTGTATTGGGTGTGGTGAGGAGGAGGAGGAGGGTGCTTACAAGGACATCTGTCTCCAACTGTGAGACCCCCACCTCCCCCACGTCCTCTAAAGGCCTTCCATCACCAGGGAAGCAACACGCATACACACCAATATCCTGCGTGGGCCGTTTCATCATGGTGTAATGGCTGATAGGGATCGGAGGGGGTCCACTCGGGGTAATGACAGTGGCTGATAGAAGGTGGCTTCTGATGAGGGCCCCTGATGGGCCCGAGGGCCTAGACTGATATTGCCTTGAGGAACAAGCAGCACCTATAGGGAACAGATAAGATGTATGTATATGTGTTTTTGTGTGTGTGTGTCTAAGCAGGCCTGATAAAGGGATAAGAAGGATGTTGTACTTGAGCAAAGGAGCAAAAAACATCAGCGTGTCTTTGCGTGTGTTTACACCAAAGCAGATTGCTTCATGTCAGGAAAGGATGTAAGCTGATGGATTGACAGATGACCAGCTCAATCCCCCAGAGCTTGAACCTGAGGCTTTTTTTCAGTTCCCCCTCCTTCCACCATATGAATATTTATTCTTTTGTGTGTGTGTGTGTGTGTGTGTGTGTGTGTGTGTTTCACTCCTTGGAACATTAATGACAGTGATAAAGGCATTTAATTAAAAGTGAGCCAGAGCTCACCCCCAGAGGTGTTTTTTATGTCCAATTAAATGCTTAAATGGTGCACTGATATACAGAAGGGTCCTTATACTTTGCCCACGTGGTAAATCACACTAGTCTCTTGGTCACAAATAAGTATTACTTCTGTACTTTGTTTTTTATGAAACAGATTAGCTCCTATGATGGCTTCATTTTCAGGATGAGTACTCTATAATTTTCAAATCAATCATTGTGTACACTACAAGCAGGTGTGGAAAGGCTGACAGTAATCAAACAGATATGGTAGCACGTAAGAGAGGGTGATGATGTGTAAATCTGTTTTCAAGAGATTGAAAGTGTGGATGCAAAAAGAAATCTCTTTAACTATTGTTTAAGTGGGTGATTATTTTCTCGTCTGGGCTTTTTGTTGATAAAATTCTTGTTAAAAATACCCAAACTGGTCTATTTGGGAACTTTGTTTGAGAGCAGTATGGTGAAAAGTTTAGGTTTTAGGGTTCTGAATGAATCCATAGAGACCATTGAGCATTGCTTAAAAGTATATGAATTAAGATGTTTAAAGCTCATTCAATTAAGAAATGAACACAAAATATCTGCTGAGCACTCTGCTCTTTAACAAGTCTTAAAATGAGATAAAAAGAGCATTAGCCGAGCAACAAACCATGACATATTGTACCATTTCAATATTTATGTTGCAAAAATTAAGCCAAAATGCAGAAACAGTGTGTGAAGTGTGTAGGAATTAAGAGAGAAAGAAGCTGCCAGGTGCTTCTTATCAGATTATTAAATGGTCAGTTAATCATCAGCAAGTGTGACTACCTCTTGTTTCTTGACCATAATGCACAGTGCCATGTTTGACAAAAAACAAACAGCATATCAGAACAAACAAAACAAGAATTAAGGTGCCTAATCAAAGTCCAGATATCAACCACATTGAAATGTTGTGGCGGAACCTTAAGATAGGAATTTCTGCAAATCTCAAGGAACTAAAGTAACTTTATAAAGAAATCCTTCCACAAAGATGGACGAGACTAAGAGTTGTATAGAACATAATTACTTGGAGTGCTCAAGGTGGTTCTACAAGCTATTAAATATGGGATCACACAGTGTTTTTGGTGTTTTGGCTTCATTTTTGATAAATAAATCATGCAGTTAAATATTACATAACAATGTAACAAGTCATGTGTTGTTGTTCATCTAATGTTTGTATTTTAATAATTTGAAATTTGGCAAGGTTCAAGAAGGAAGGAATGTGTTTTTGTAATTATCTTTTGACATATAAAACCTTAAAACTGAGAGTCTTTTTGACCATACATGGATCACACATTAATGCCTAAAACTGTACAAGATCAACAGGACCCTAAGAGTCCTTATCAAGAGTTCAATGGGATGTGAAGAACAATACTAGGCCAACTTCAAACCAATTGCATGAGTTAACATCAAGTATGGGATTTATCAAGGAGATGCTCTGTCCAGAACAGACAGAACTGAGGAGATTGCACTACCAGAAAGCAACATTGCAGACACTGAGGATGGTCTACAAGTACCTTGAAACCACACAAAAATAGGAACCATGAAGAGGCCACTAGGAAAGCTGCAACCACCAAATACCTGCAGAGAATAAGGCAAGTCCTGAGGAGTCAGCTGAATGGGAAGAACAACATATTTCATTTCCTTCAAGATCTTTCTTTCATTCAGAACCTACGCCTTGGCGGTCATCAGGTACCCTGCTGGGATAATAAGCTGGACAAATATATATCTAAAATAAAATTGAAATTTAAAATTGTTATCAAATATGAAATGATCAGTAATGCTTGGTTTAATTACCACAATGAATGAAATAGCTGACAAATAAAGAAACTTCATGGATTGATCTTATGAATCCCATTTTGCCACAACATTGTCCACAACTGTTTGAATTTGGATAAATGTGTATTGTCATAGTTGTATGTATTTGAATGGGAGAAGCTTTTCACTGTCCATTTGCAGGATTTTCACTTTAATCTTGTGTCTCTTATCTCCTTATTTTGTATGTCTGTGCTTTGATTAAAGTGCAGCGTTCAAGCCCAGTGGTGGGGATTACTCAGGCTTTGTTGAAGGGGTTTAAAGAAAGGGTCAAAGTGCACCCTCTTAATTTGGGCCCCCAAGGGCCTCTAGGTAATTGCCGGTGCCTAATTAACTTCTAGAGACCCTCTTTTTGCTCAGGTTTTGTACTTGTGGAGGGGTAGAATGGGAAGGATCAGGGGCCCCTGGAGCCATGATTTCACTGTGGTGTGTGACAGGTCATCGCTGCAGTCCTTTAACCCCACAGCATGGTAATTCAGACCTGCAGTCCAATCAGCTGTCCTATTTCGTTTCTCACTTTGCGTGACAAGATGGGATCCTGAGCAATTTAGTCAGGTTTTTGTAATCTGCTATGAATAGTGGTTAAGAGAAATGTTGGCAGCAGGCATAGATAAGGTCAGGGGCGTAGTTTGGCATATCAAACAAGGATTGGAGTGACCAGTGGGATTCAGCAAGCCCCAAATACTCTGTGGCAAAGTAATTGGCCATCAGGATATGGGGCAGAATGCAGTCATAAGCTGTCATTTCATCCCCGAAAGAGGCACAGATAAAGACAACGGTAACATAGTAGTTCAAATGAACTGAGTAGACATGTATTTTATCAAGGCAAAGATAAGCGCCAGCTGTGTTAGCTAATGAGGAAATGAAAAATATCCTATTCTCTGCTGAAACACCAATATGCCCGTTTCCCATGACCTTGATTACAAACAGAGCTGACTGAGTTATCCCCACTCTCACATTCAAAGAGGACACCACGCTATCTTGACAGGAAGAAGAATGAGCCTTTGTGGTGTACAGGCTGACACTGAGATACCACACAAAGCCAGGTGATTCAGATAAAGAAATGCTCTCATATGAATGGATAGATGGATGGGCAGATAGATATATGGATGGTGATGATAACCATAATATCCTGGGGGCTTTCTTGGCCTGTGGGCGTTGACATGAGGGGAGATGTGTCATTAATCAGATGAGCCAGTGACCCTCCCCTGTTGGCCTGTGACATTACTGCGACATTGCTGCTGTTTCACTCCAAAGGTCCATCACATATTCTCGTGTACATAGACACTCATGTCTTATAAATATATTTAAGCATCTTCGCTCAGTCCTGAAATCTGATATCTTACGTAATAGCTTACAGTACTGTGCTGAAAATTTAGGATAGATTATTTTGATTAAATTTAAACATTTAGTTTTTAATTTAGTGTCAGTAAAGATGTCATTTGACCATTAAGCCCACCACCTGTTTCATAATGTTCTTAAATGTAGAGATTATCTTGTATTTATTGGAGTACTTTTTCATAAATTCTGCACTGGTGCTGAGTTTAAAATTAAACACTAGGGATTACACCAGCCACCACAACTATGTGTTCCTGATGATCTAATCTGATTGATGATCTGATATCTTTGAGCATAAGAGTAACACACATTCAACACCGATTTTTGTAGTTTCCACCACAGCAGGTGGGTATTACAAACCACAGCCAGTCTGTGTCTGGCATAATGGCGCAACTGGTAATTAATAGAAAATGGCCGTTTTAAATAGGAAGCAGCAGGAAACACATTCTTTTCTATATTCAGTAGCCGTCTTTAGCATATAGTGGCACAAGCCATGTGATGTACACTTGGGAGACCAGTAGAAATGTACTGGTACTATAGCAGTAAAACAGTGGTCCCCAACCTCTTTTGCATCACGGACTGGTTTATGTCCGACAATATTTTCACGGACTGGGCTTTAAGGGGTCGTGGATAAATACAACAAAATAAAACCAGTACCAGTAGCAAAAAAAAGGAGATTTATTCATAACACACGGAAAAAGACCCAGGGAAACGATAAAAATGATTAAAAAAAATAATGATAAAAACCAGTAAAAACCCTGAAAACCACAAGTTTCACACCTGAGCCTGGTACCAAACGACTCACGGACCGATACCGGTCCGTGGCCTGGGGGTTGGGGACCACTGCAGTAAAAAGAGCACTCACACAATAATGCAACTTCTTTCTCTGGTCTAAAATCTCCAACTTATTCATACTTCAAAAAAAACGTAAAATTGTGTTTTGTCTGTTTGAAATCACAAGATGAGAAATTAATATAGAATTGCATTTAATTTGTTGTACATGTTATGTAACAGCAAGACAACCCTTTGAAATTTTCCCCGAACGTCACAAACATATCTGTCAGTTTTGTGCGCAGGGCATTTTAAAGAAGTTTTGTGCTTTCACGGGGAGGTGATATACTCGACAGCTTTTCTGAGTAGTCTGTGAAGAACTGCCAGTGTAAATTAGGATGCCAGTTTTTGACATGACTTGCACTTTTAAGATGAAGTAACAGCTTTCTCTCTGCTTGACAGCCATAAGAGCCATGCAGATCTTTGAACACTCAGGAGAGACTTGAGAGACATGATTGGAATGTTATTATATTGATATGACTCACTGATATCAGCGAGACCCCCATAATGTATAAAAATCAGACATACCATCCTCTTACATCAATTAATCATCTACCAGCTCCTTGATGTTCAAATCTCTTGTCTCCTCATGCCTTCAAAGAAAACGTTGTGGAATATTTTAGGGCAGAACTGTAAAACCACTCAAA
Organism: Pelmatolapia mariae; assembly: GCF_036321145.2. NCBI lineage: Eukaryota > Metazoa > Chordata > Actinopteri > Cichliformes > Cichlidae > Pelmatolapia > Pelmatolapia mariae. Next base: position 32,753,531 of record NC_086236.1, on the reverse strand, counting down.
ATTGTACTTTGAAAGAGTTGCTGAAGGACTTTGGAAGTCTCTTAATAAATACTTAAGAAAATATGGCTGGATTTACTTTTCAGATCAGTTAGAGAGGCTTTTTGGAGGGTGTCTGGAGCAGATAAGAATGACACAGAAGTCTTTTCATTGCTTGCAAATCTCTAGAGTGGCTTAGGCCAGACTTACAGCCTGCAGGCCGGCATTGGTGTTGGCCTGTTCCTCGTGGACCATTGTTGTCAGTACATCATCCCAGACAACTAAACCATCTTCCACATCTGTAATCTGAGAGGTCACAAAGCTCTAGAGACTGAACTGAGAAAAAAATAGCCCGGTGCCTTCAGGTAAAAGCCACAAGATGTTGACTACAGAGGGATGAATTTGAAAAGAGGCACTGTGACCCGAAGAAAAATCTCTCATGTTTTATGAATAGACTCCAGCAAGGCATAAGAAAGGGAGTTATTTCTGAATTCAAAGTGACTTCCTGCAGTCGATGTAGTTGATTTATTCGATGTGTTTGTTTGAATGCTCATGTTTTTCTTGTGTGTATTTATGTATATATATTTGCCAAGGGAATGTGTGTGTTCACCTCAGAATGAGCTATTTACCTACTCGTGCGCACCACCTACAAGAGCCTTTTTTATTGATGTACTATGATGAAGCATGAATGACATCCAGTCAATGGAGACCTCAGGGACACATGCACACTACGTTAAATTCATACAGTATCAATATTATCAACAGCAGTGCCTTACTATGTTTCCTATTATTCAACTCGGTGAAAGACGACCCTAAGATTTTCTTTTCACCTTTTTTGTTGATTTTAAAGGCTAAATATCGTTGTTACCACATATGACAATTATAAACCCATTTAAACAGCAAAAAGTTTACACTCATTCTAAGCCAGCTACAGAGAGCAGGATACTTGGCTTTTCAAAAACAAGTTTTTCTCCAATGCATTTACTGGAGTGTGAGTGTTATACAGAAAGCACTGGTGACCAAAGTGTTGTGCGAATAGGTGAATTAAATTTTTTGCATAAAGTGCATTGTGTGCTCAAGTAGAGTAGAAAAGCACTGTATGACAGTCCATTTACCATTTGCCTTCGCATCTTCACCTTTTTTTCCCAGTTCTGAGAGATGATTTCCGTCAGACGCCCAGTGATGTGGTGGTGGCAGCAGGGGAGCCGGCTGTCATGGAGTGTATCCCTCCCAGGGGCCATCCGGAGCCCACCATTTCTTGGAAGAGAAACAACATCCGGGTCAATGATCGAGATGAAAGAATTACTGTAAGTTAAAAATAACCTAAACAAGTCTGGTTTAAGGTTAAATTGCATTTTACTTCTGGTGGAAGTTATTACCAACTTGTCAGCTTTTTATACTTTTTTAAAATAAAATTTCAGGTAATTTTCACTCATTAATTTGTATTACTATTAATAGAAGACACTGAGCTGATAGATGTTAAAAGACACATTTAGAATATATTTAAAACCAGACTTCCACACACATTACCCACTATGACCAAATGATGAATTGCGGCTTATTGAAGTTAGTTACCACAAACAGAGCAGTGAGTGATGCTTGTGTGACGACTGGCTTGGAGCGAGAGCCCTTGTCAAGTAATTTTAAGAACTAGCCAGAGAGCCATCTGTCATAACACACACTGAAAATGACAAAGTGGCTTCTCTCTCTCTCTTCGCTAACATGCCTCAATATCCTGTTTCCAACATCTTTCCATGTCTTCTCTCTGTCCCCTCCTCCACCGTCGTGTTTCCTTTCGTCCTTGTCCACTTATCCACTCATCTGTTCCCTTCTGTTTCATCTCCCTGCTCTTCCTTCTGTCTTTATCTTACGGTGCCCCTCGATTTCAGATCCGTGGAGGAAAGTTGATGATTTCAAACACCAGGAAAGGTGATGCTGGCATGTATGTGTGCGTTGGAACCAACATGGTTGGAGAAAAAGACAGTGATCCTGCTGAACTAGTGGTATTTGGTGAGTTGTTTTTACTGGGATTATACTGTAATCAATCAAAGGACACTCAGCTAGCAAATATCATCTGGAAAACTAAACATGAAGTCATACAGTCAACCTAATTAGTATCATATATCCTTTTGGGAGCATGCTTGATTGTTGTAGTGGTCACACAAACACAATGGCAAAAGATAGATTGTTAACAGAATAAATTGGAGCTAATTTGCTTCCAGCTGTTAGCCAATTGGCTTATATATTAAGCTAAATTATCAATATAATTCCACTGATCCTTTCAGAAATAATTCTTTGAGTTAAGTCGCTTCAACTGTGTTAAAAAGTTCACTATAAGATTCCAAAAAACAGTGAAAGTATCTTCTATTTTGTGCCTGTCTGTATTTTTCTGGGGTTGGACATTCTTTCCTTGGCTGATATTGGAGGATTAGATTCATCTTTCCCACCCAGCTGCTCTTTGCTTTGCTCTCTTGACTTTTCTCCTCCTGTCTCTTTTCTCTGATTCTCTGCTGTGCTCTCAGTGGAGCGGTACCACAGGCATTCTCAAAGTGTGTATCGATCCCAGGAAACGGATGGAGAATGGATATTTTCTTTTCAGTCCCTTGGATCTCCTGTTCACCACCACCCACACTGCCACAAAATTTAGCTTCTTCTGCACATTGTAGTGCAGCAGTAAACTCAAACCCTGGCATGTAATGCATAATCTATAAATTTATGGTTCCTTAAAATGTATGGCTTGGCACTTTCCCTAATGTTTAATATTACTGCCATCTGCAAAATTAAAAGATAATAGCCAGTGCACATCTGCACTGTTTTTTCTGCCCATCCATTTTCTGCTCCCGAATCACAGACTGAGCAAAGTTGTCAAGACATTTCTCACCACTGCAACATTTTATACCTCCAGCTGTGGGGAATGGTTTCACACTGATTATGATCATGGAAATACCTCCAGCTCTGAGACTGAGTCTATTTAGTCTTACTTGATTCTCCAACATGTTTCACTGTGATGATTCGACTTTGGTATTTAAAAGCTTTTATTTGCTGGGTATTGAATTTAACCTACTGCAGCCCATTTTGAAACTGTTTTTAGTGCTAGGTTTAACAATTCCAATCCCTCAGTGGTAGTTTTTTTTTCCCCCCACATCATTCTGAGTAAACTGCTAGGGTGCAGCAAATGGACATCGAATTATTCTCTTTATACGGCCAGCCTATTCCAAATGTGTCCACTCATCCATTACATGGGCAGTCCTATAAAGTGCTAACAAATGTGAAAAGTCAAGCTGTAATTAATAGGTATGAATTCTTATCCTCTTTCTGCACTCATATCTGTCTAATTTCAGAGAGGCCAGTGTTCACCAAACAGCCGGTGAACCAAGTGGTGTTGGCAGACGATACAGTGGACTTCTCCTGCGAGGTACACGGAGACCCGACTCCGACTGTCCGCTGGCGCAGAGAGGAGGGCGAGCTGCCTCGGGGCAGGTCCGACAACAGCAGCGCAGTGCCGTTGCTGCACACGCACATATCACTGCACTGAAACTCAATCCCCACTGCCTCACTGTTACTTAGATACATCATTTGTTGCTCCAAATAGCACTTGTTGCTATCATTTCACTAATAATATAACAGCTTCCAATTAGAGAGCAACTGTTTCTCTATCCGATTTTCTTATAGTTAGGTGTGAAGGAAAGTAATTCAGATGATTTTCTGTGAGTGGAGGAAGTCCTGCTGACTTGAATTTGCCCCAAAAATTGCATGTATAAAAAAACATATTAAAGAAAAGAGAAAACACTATCATTCGCTTTTTTGTATGACCGAGAAACGGAAACAAATCAAAGCTCCTGCTGAGCTCGTAATGATTGCTTTTTAAGTGCTGTGCTGCTTACAATACAAATAGAAAGTTATTACTAGAATCTAAATGTGTGAGTCCTGTGGCACAGCAGCTTGTGTTAGTAACGGATGGACAACCATCCCAGTCGTAAGCTACTTATTTGTTAATCAGTAGAGTTCAGTACCACGAGACATGCTCAGAAAGGAGTATCATGTGGTGTTTGCACCATGACACCATCACTGTGTTACTGTGAGAGCCCTACTCTCTCACACCTGTCTGCATGATTGGATGAAACTTTAATGACCTGTCAGGGGAAATAAGGTAAAATGTTCCTTTGTCGACAGCACGATTCAGGCCTGTGTCCACAGAGCTGTGCAGTAAACACAAAGCTGTATGTTTAAAAATCTGACTGGAACATTTAAACAGCCATGTTTTTTAAAAAACATGAAAACTACCAAAATGTATTGTTCTAGTAGTGACAACGCTCACACATTTACTTAACCAGACAACGTCATATTCATTCAAACCATCTTTTGAAGATTTCAGAACATGAATGTAACACTTGCGTTGACTTTTTTCCCCAGATTTGAAATCCGCAGTGAGAATAGTCTGCGTCTGACCCAGGTGCGAGCTGAAGATGAGGGCACCTACACCTGCGTGTCAGAGAACAGTGTCGGCAAAGCGGAGGCGTCGGCTACCCTGCAAGTACATGGTAAAGTACAGATGTACACAGGCACACTTATGTATAAGATATTTTAGTTTTACTGCATTCGTAGTGATTCAAAGTGTAAAAGGCTATATTTAAACATTTCACGTATTTATGTAAGATGTTTTTTGAAAATTAGGAAACAGTCAACAATTGCTCCAAAAGTGCACGGACTTATTGAAGAATCTTTCTAGAAATACGGTTTGAACACCCATGATCGCACGAGTAAACTGTTTGCACAGATGGGCAGTTTTGCTATGATGCACCACAATCTGCCCACTTGTCACCTACAGGAATGCTGTCTCATTTCATTGTTGTTCTTTTCATTCTGGTTGTTTATGTCAGACAGCCAGGATTTTAAGAACATTGTTTCTACGTGGAGACACCGCCTATTAAAATATCAGAAAAAGAGGCTGCTAGACATGAGTTGGTTATAACTCCCCCATATCATGCCATTGGTAATCCACTGTTAACTGAAGATTACAGAGAAATGAAGTGAAAAATGGATTTTAAGTTCCTTTCAAGCCTCAGCTCGTCATTCCTCTGGAGAGAGATCCGAGATCAAAAAGAATTGAAATTGCATGGGAATAAAGTCAGTCCCTTGAAGAGAGATGCTCAAATGAGAAAGCTGTCATTTGTGATGATAAAAGGGAATTTTTAGAGTTTTATTCTGTAACTCTCGGTGCAGTGAGTGGGCCCTCTGGTACTCCTGAACACTCGCACACACCTTATGCTCGTATATGTATAAAAATTCAGCGGCGAACAGACAGGCAGATACATTAAAAAAAAAAATAACATGCAGAAATACACATCATGCACCTACCTGTGCATAATGCAGTTTTGAAATGGTGATTTCATTTATTAAAGAAGAACAGCTATCCACACCTACCTGGCCCTGTGTGAAAAATGAAGTGCCCCTTAAACATCTCCCAAGGATTGTGCCACCCTTGGCCTTTGCAGTAACTGTCAATGAGTCTTTCACTGACGAGGCGTTCTAGTCCACTATTCTTTGCAGAATTTTTTTAATTCCTCCACATCGAGTATGACCAGCCTGTTTAAAGTCATGCCAAAGCTTTTAAGGCCCAAAAATGAAGGTGTATTTTTTGTTTTTCTGAGCCATTTAGAGGCTGGTGGTGTCTATCAGGGAGCTTCAGGGCATGAAGAGATGGCCAGACATTTTCCTTCAGGGTTTTCTGGTAAAGAGCAGAATTTATGGCTGGCTAGCTTCTGAAGCAGCAAAGCAGCCCCAGACCATAACACTGCTGCCACCGTGTTTGACTGTTGGCACGATGTTCTTGTTTTGAAATGCTGTTATTTTTACGTCAGATGTAATTTTTTACACCACAGAATAATCATAAAGGGATTGTCAGGATATCTTTTGGCAAACTTGAAATCGGCCTTTGTGTTCTTTTTAGTCAGCTGTCTACTGCGTCTGCGACCCAGGGTTTTGTGTATTTTAGTTTTTAGTCTTTGATCATTGTATTTTCTCAGTATTTCCTGATTTATTTTGAGAGAGTCTGCTGTGTCTTTGTCATTGTATTTAGGTTCACTTCCCCTGTGACGTCATTAGGTTCATTTGTGTCAGCTGTTTCCTCATGTGTTTCCACTCCCCCTGATCATCCCTTGTGTGTATTTAGTCTGCATGTTTCTGTTCACTCACTGTCAGGTTGTCTGTTATGCCACACCATCGTTATCACAGTTTTCATAGTTTCACAGTTTTTATCGCCAGTTTCTCAGTTTAGTTATTGTACCTTTTTCGCCTTAGTTTTCATGTTCTTGTGCTTCTGCCATCAGCACAAGATGGTTCAAGTTGAGTGCAGTATTTGCTCTTGGATCCGTCAAACAAACACATTGGCGTACCTCGCTGTGACATCAGCAGCGGTTTTCACCACAGAACTCTCCCATGGGTGGCACCTTAAGTGAGGCAAGCAAGGCCTGCGGTTCATTAGATGTTGTTCTGGGTTCCTTGGAGCCATTTTGGTAGGCCAGTCACTTTTGGGGAAGTTGTTCCAGATTTCCTCCATTTGTGGATAATGGCTTTCACCATGATTCACTGGAGTCTTGAAGACTTAGAAATGACTTTGCAAACCTTTACTGACTGGTTTCTCATCTGTTCTTGAGTTTTTTTATATCATGGCATGACATGTCAGTTTTTGAGATTTTTTAGACTACTTCCCTTTGTCAGAGAAGTTCTACTAAAGTGATTTCTTGATTCATCAGGTCTGGCAGTAATCAGTCCTGGGTGTGGCTAGGTAAAATAAAGTCCCAAATCCCCCAGTGTGGCTGAATTAAAACAATTCTGCAAAGAAGAGTGGGACAAAAAAGACTCATTGCCAGCTATTGCAGTTTTTTCTGCCAGGGGTGGTACAACCAGTCATTAGGTTTAGGGGGAAGTCAATTTGTGACATAACCTCTTGAGAACCAGCCTAATCATTTATGTCCTCTGTAATGGACATTTGTTTTTGGTCTGTACCTTTTGAATTATTTGAGCTACCCTACTAAGTCCTGATGTACTAAATAGAGGACATCCTGGGCTTTCCAATGATATCTCATGTGTTTGGGTGGCTTCTTTTGGCTCCAAAGAAGGAAGGAAATACCAAAAAAAGTTCAATGGGAAGATTTTTTTTTCCTCGGTTCTCAGGAGGATAGAATCAAATATGTTTGGATAACTTTTTTTCCGTCAATAGATGAAATCATTGTTTAAAAACCTAATTTTGTATTTACTCACATTATCTTTGTTTGATCTAAATCACTGTCATAAGTGTTGCAAATGTGCAAAAGAGCAAAGAGATGGCAAATTTTGCAGCACTGTAGCTGCAGTGGGCATCATAGGAATGCAACACAAACACATACAAAGGAAAATATATATTGTATTAAACCACAGCTAGTTACACGGTTAAGTAGGTATGGTGTTCCAAAATTTCAAATGTTTGAACTAGTTTCACCATCCATCGTCATCTCATCATGTTATTCTTTCTCTCTTTTCTTTCTTCCACCCATTTCTGCATCACTCCATCACAGTCGGCCCATCCTGTAAGTATTCCATTTCATCCCATCTGTGTATGGTTTTGTGTGTCTGTGTGTGTGTCTGTTTATGAGAGTTAATACAGTCCTACAGGTATAAGCTGTTTGCTACATTAGAGACCCAAACCTCTACCCTCTAGCACAGGTGCTTTTTCTGCCAGTTAGGACAGCCAAGTATTAAACCTAAAAACAAAAAACAAAAAAATTGAAGGGTAGAAGGGCTTTGACCTTTCGTTACACTCATAGATGGAGCTTCAGTTACTAGAAAAACCCCACTGTAAGATGTGGAGTCTCTGATTTAGAGCACAAACGCTCACCTTTTGAAAAATAAATGGTTATTGCTGATTAATCCACACAACAACAAAAAAAAAGAGTTATAAGGCAAAGCAGCCCCAGACCATCACACTGCCGCCGCCGTATTGAACTGTTTGTGTGACAGCCTTTTTATGAAATGCTGTGCTGTTTTTACATCTGATGTAAGGGAACTCAATTCTCATCAGTCCAAAGAATGTTTTTCCAGTAGTCTTGGGGATCATCAAGACGTTTTTGGCGAACATGAATTGGGTTATTGTGGGTTTTTTTTTTTCGTGAGCTGTGGTTTCACCTTTGAACTCTGCCCTGAATGGCACTGATGATTACTTACCAAAGTAAAAATGCCAGCTTTTGGCATAAACTAAGCAAATGGGGTTTAATGCGTACTCCCATCTCTAAATGTGCCTAATGTTTGGAGAAAAAGGGATGAAGAATGAAAAAAAAAAACCCCTAAAAAAGTGTTCAGTGGAAGAAACATTGAAACCACAAAATGTTATGAATTATGAGGTTCTCTACATACCTATTATTTTTATGCAATTCCATTTTTGTCCCATTTACTATGTAAGGACTGCCTGCAGGGCTGCTTCCATAGCTTATTCTTGGCCTATTTAAAACTTTACCAGCCTTCCAATTTATATATTGATATTGGACAAATGGGATACAATTCTAGGCACAAACTTCACACTGAATATAAGCACAAATGAGATATAGTCCAGCTATAATAAATTATGCCCTGGAAATAATCACCTCCTCAATCATCATTTCAGAATGGAAACAGTCTCAGGAATGAAGTCTGTGTACTTAAGAGGGGGTGTGATGTTTCGTAAAAGGTGAAGCAGCAGCGGCAACAGCACTGGAGTGTGTTTACTCTAGCAGACGCAGAGCTGCATCACCACGGGACTCTGACAGCTGCATGTCACATCTACGCCCCTAGGGAGCGAGGGGTGTGTGTATGATTGTGTTGATACAAGTGTGGATATCTTCAGCGTGTTGCTGAAAATCATATGTCAAGCATGGGTGGGGGGCAGCAGGGGAGGTGAGATGTTTTCGTTGTAAGCACTTTGTTTAGCTTTGCTACGTGATTGAGCAACGTCCTGTATTCATGTGACAGCGGTGGAACACACACTGTGAGTGGGAGCGCAGTGTGTGGGGAACAGCTGAGGCTGACGCTGGTTTGCTTCATCTTGTTCATGAGGATATTCCACTGATGATTTTTACTACCTCGACTGAAAAAAGGCTTTTTCCTGCATCAAAATCACACTTGCTACCTGCTCATTCACCATACTGATCTCCACACTCTTTCACCATCTTGCTGTTTCGATACTTTCAATACTGTCTGGCCGTGGGGGCGGGGCTGTTGTTTCTAAACATTAGAAAGCTGCATGAAAGACACTGACCATTTTCAAATCTTTCTAATTCAGTGCTGACTGAATGAAGTTCGACAGTTTCCATCACTGATGAATAGATAGAATCACTTTATCCACAGTGTAGATGATCTTCATTTCCTGCTTTTTAAAAGCATTTTAAGTTTTTTTTTTTTTATTGTTTTGGACCCTTTCTTGATCGTACTTCTTGTTGTGCTGCAGGCTGGGAAGTGAACAAGGACTACCATCTACCAAATCTATTGTTTGTCACACAGTACTTGAAATCTGAAATATTAGCAGTGCAACCAACACCACAAGTAGAATCAAGTTGTGTGGAAAAACCTTTCTGATTGAAAGTTATTTTATCAGGGATGGCAGAAGGACTGATTCTGTATATTCCCACTAAAGGAATAGATCCAAATAGATTATCAGTCCAGTAATATCTGTATTTATAGTTCCTCCATATCATGAAATTCAAGGAAGTGGTGACTATACCTTTTGGAAATTTTTCATTAATATTTTTACTCCGGTCGCGGCAGATGGCCGCCCCTCCCTGAGCCTGGTTCTACCGGAGGTTTCTTCTGTTAAAAGGGAGTTTTTCCTTCCCACTGTCACCAAAGTGCTTGCTCATAGGGGGTCATGTGATTGTTGGGTTTTTCTCTGTATGTATTGTTGTAGGGTCTACCTTACAATATAAAGTGCCTTGAGGCGACTGTTGCTGTGGTTTGGAGCTGTACAAATAAAACTGAATTGAATAAAAAGCTACAAATCTGAGCACGTTTGACTATTGGAGGAGCTCTGTGGGTTTGGAGGACATCAGCACTAGGGGTGCAACGATACACAAAATTCACGGTTCGGTTCGGTTCGATACTTTGGTGTCACGGTTCGATATTTTTTCGATACAAAAAAATGTTCATGCCTTTTTAATTTGTCATTTATTAAAATTATAAATATATATTTTAACTCAAAAGTACAGTTTTTAAATTTAATGTTGCTGAAACAACAAAGTAATAAAAAAATTAATCTATCTGATCGAGAAATCACTCATCTTTGGAAAAAGTGAGTTTATTACAGAGAAATGGCTCTTTCCAAAATAAAAGCTATACTATACACTTCTTCTGGGGTATATTCTCAGCAGCATATTAAACATATCAGGTCCCCATAAGGAGAATCATGTGCTAACGGCTGTCTAAATGACTCGGGTAAAGTTTGTAGCATGCGTGCTTATTGTTTTTGTCTGCTTCCACTTGTCTTTGCACTAGGATGATGTCGGAGTAAATGTGCAGCCATATTCGTTGTGTTCCCACTAGTGCTGTCAGCGTTAATCTCGTTGAAATGACGTTAACGCCACAACACGGCAAATCTCCGTTAACGAGCTACCACGGATCGCCCTGTGCGTGGGGCTGGACGGCGACAACACGTTAACAAGCTAACTGCGCTAACGCACTAGTTCCCACCAATGTAATTGAGCATTGCGTGGCACATCCCACATACTGTTTTACTTTTGTCCATGACGCGCTTACCTTCAGGGTCATACTTCACATAAAAACCAAAATAGTTCCAAACGCCAGATCTGAATGAGGGTGGGGGAGGTTCAGTTTGCCATGTTGCAACGGGCTTAACTTCTGTCTGGCTAGCTTGCGCTGCGCTCAGTGGATCTGCGCTCGACAGTGCAGCCTAGGCGGAGTAGTCGAACGCAGATCCACTGAGCTCTCAACACAGACAGCATCGTCAGAAGAAAAGTTGATAAAATAAGATAAAAATTTTGTATTGTTCGATACATATGCCTACCGAACCGAAAGCACTGTATCGAACGGTTCAATATCGATACGAGTATTGTTGCACCCCTAATCAGCACATATGCTGATCACTTGCAGGAAACTTTTATAATGTCCGCTCTGTCCAATTACATGCCTTTATCTTATGGCATCATCTTATTGTTTTGGGAAGATTTGGCAAACTTATAAGAAATTTGCTAAATTTTCTAGACCTCCAGGGTTCCCATGTGAACCTTCATTAAACTCAACTTAAAGAATAAAGTTAAAACAAGTCAAATACCTCAAATTTAAACATTATTTCTGATCTGTAAGAGAACATTTACAACCATCCACAAACATTCAATGACACCAAGCAATTTACATGTAGACTAGACTTTCCTCCTTGAGTGTTGCATTTCCTTTCATAAAAGCTGTGGAAAGCTAAGCTACAGCCTGATGTCTATTTTTACTTTCCTCTTGGCATATTAGCTTTGTTATCTGTTCTACAGTTCTGGCAGTATACGGAGCATACAAAAGAAGTCTGCAAGATCCTTTGAGTTCCTATCTCAAGTGTTGCATTCTGTATTTAGAAATTTCCCAATGTACCTCCCAGACACCGTCAACAACAGTTAGCAGTATGCGGTGCTTAATGTGTGCTGTGTTTCATAAAATTAGTAAATGAACATACTGTGGTATTTTAGAAGTCGAGTCAGTTTAAGGCACAGCAAAAATTAACTTACCAAAAAAACCCCTGCATCTCTGAAAGTTAAATTATTATAAGAGTGACATGCAGGCATTGTTCCCTCATGTTTTTCATCTATATTTCAGCTGCTCTGTTACAAGCCATACTCCCATTTCAATCCCATTTGAGGATGCTAATGTATCTCCCTGCCCTAAATCTAATGCTCAGTGTCATGCCGGGTGCACCCATTATTGCTAATTATTTATTACAGCTTCAGGCAATGTGCCGGCTTGCCTCCTTAAATCAAACACTGTTATTCTCTAGACACGGCTGTGTAGTGGGCCAAAAACAGCATTTTAATAGCTCAAATATTCCTAGCTGTCAGTGTATTTGGGTCAAAGTTATGGCGTTGTGTCAGGTGTGAGGAGAAAACGTTCAGGTGTTGACATGCTTTTGTTAAATACCCTGCTGAGAAGTGCACCAGCATATTTTTCTATGTATTTTCATTACGTGTATGTGCACAAGCATGGATATGAATTACATAAGAAGTGAGCATTACACAGTGTTTCTTTAATATTTCAGGCCTTGCATCAGCTGTGACAGGAGGCCTGTCCTTGAGGTAACTGGAGAGTGGAGGCAGATGGTCCCATATCACTTGCTGACAAAAACCAGGGGTGTATGTTTGGGCATTAACCTTTAGGGTTAGCAAAGGGCTGGAAGTTTGATCCCAGGACATGACCCAGACTAGCTCAGCCAAGACCCCCCATTAGCTGTAATTTATCCCGCAGTTGACACACGGATGTCCTCCTGCTGTGCGGAGGGGCCCGTGGTGGAAGCAGTTTTAAAAGTGCATAAGTTGTATACAAGGCATGAAATTAAGCTTGCACATGCACATCTGAGGCAAGTGATTAGGGGGAGCAGGCGGGTCAGTGGGAGAGATTGGGAATGTTTCAGCTCTTCACACTCTGCTGCTATTTATTTTTGTTTCTGCTGCTTTCTCCTCATCTGAGATAATTAATGTCTGGAAGCATTTCTCAAAGTATATGTTGGGCTGTGTTTGAACACAGGAGCTGACTTAAAAAAGCAGCGTTTGTGAGTCCCAGCAATGTAACCAAACAAAGCTTTTTCCTCCCCCAGAACATCAGTCAGTGGAAGAAAATTTGAGGAAAAGACGTTATTTTATGTTTACTTCAATATTCTAAGGAGGGTATATTTAGAGGATTAGGAGTTTCTTTATTCTGGATTTTTTCCTTTCATGGAGAAACAGTAGAAGGACATTAGTTATTTATTCTGTCTTTCACTGTGACTGTTAAGTGTTTTTTACTGTTACTTTCTTCTCCGTTCCATAGGCTCTCCTCCTCCCCATCTTTCTCCTTCTTTGTGTTTCTCTCAAAGCTAATAGAGAGTCAGAATTAAAGTGAAGCAGGAGATCAGGTGGGAAGATGAGAAATCAATTAGGCCCGGTGCATCATTATGCATTCACACCCCACTCTGTGGAGGAAGGACTGTCATTTTGCTACAGAATCAATAGAAATCAAAGATGTGTGTCTTTGTGGATGAACGCCCGCGCACACAGTGGCATGGTACAGCAATGAGAAAGCGAGACAGCTTACCATTTATTTGCAGTCCCTTATCCTCCTTGCCCTCCATCTGTGTTCAAAGATGTCTGATGCTCGGAATCAGAATGCTGACCCACAAACCTGGATTCAGGCTCCTGTGGGGTCTGGGCTGACCTTTTTGATGGGCTGTTTGCTATAGTGTGGGATAAACAGTCAAGCCCTCTAGATTAGGCAATAATCATCAATCAAGGTCTGTTATGGCTCGCTCTTCGTAGACACAGCTAGGTATTCGACTGAAAACCTGCAGATTCTCTCATTAAAGTCACATTCTGTTTTCCTTTTTGTATCTGATAAATGTAATAGATATATTGAAATGGAGAATGAGAGTGGGTGGATAGTTTTCATTTATTGTCTGTTATAAGTGCAGATATTGATATATCAGGAAATAACTAATATTGGCCAATATATCAGCCCTGCAGATGAAGACAGAATGTCATTAAATCGATAAATATATGGGCTTTCACATAAAAATGTATAAAAACAAGACAAATGTTCTCTTTTTCAGTTGTTCAAATTAGCATGTCTGGCTAACATGTCTGGTTGAATGAATTTACAAAGTTTAACCAGTGGTTTTGCTAATAGCCACCTTCATTTTTCATGTATATTTTTAATATAACGGTCAAACATTTTTATTAGAGCTCTGATTTGATTTATTATGTATATTTAATACGTTTTTTAAAATCAGTTTTATTAGTCCTGTTTTTCTGAGTCCAGAAAACATGTGGTCACCGCAGGACAGTCACACTACAGGCATGATTTTATAGAATATCATCCACTATTGGAGATTAAACAACAGAAAGTATTTAAAATGGGCTTAGCCTTAAACATCTGCAGCAGTAATATTAATTCATATAACAGTGGTGGGGAACCACAGCTTATAGTAACTATATAGTAAAATAGTAAATATTTATTTAACTCCAGAAGTAATAATATTTTATAATTCTTTAATAATAATAATAAAAATAATACATTTTATTTATAGGTGCCTTTAAAGACCCTCGAGGTACAACAAAATAAAAACACAAGGTAAACAAAAAATGAAAACAAGTATGAAAGTATAAAAGCTAAACAAGGTAAAACAGAGTAAGGTGGAGTCATGATGAAGGGTATGCAATTCTAAATAGATGAGTTTTAAGACACAGTTCAAAAGTAGAGAGAGAGTTTGTAGTCCGGAGCTCTGGTGGAAGTGCATCCAAGGCCTCGGGGCAGAACAACTAAAGGCTCTGAGTCTTATGGTAGTCAGGCGAGCAGTTGGAGCAGACAAAAGGGAAGCTGAAGAAGAGCGGAGGGTATGAGGGGGTGAGTACATATGGAGAAGATCAGATAAATATGGAGGAGCGAGGTTATGAAGCGCGTGGAAAGTAAGAAACAGGATATTGAAATTGACACGGAGGTGAATTAGAAGCCAATGGTGTTATATGTTCAGTAGATCTCATTCTGGATATAATACGAGCAGCTGTATTTTGAACTAACTGCAGTTTATGGAGAGATTTATGAGGTAAACCATAGAGAAGAGAGTTAATCTAAACAAGATGTGATAAGAGCATTGACAAGTATGGCGGTACTGTTAGCATATATAAAGGAACTAAAAGAGGCAGCACAAAAAGGGCACGTTTCAATTTGGCAAAAATTAGTCACCTAATGCCACTGGATGAATCCAAGAAAAATACGACATTTTATTCTGTGTTACTATGCATTGCATTTAATCGCCTGTCAATTACATAAAGTCCTAACCATTAAGGCAGTGCGTATGGTATTCTTATAACATTGAGTTGATGCTCAACACAAGCATAAAGTTATGAAGTTATGTTTAGTATGATTTGTTTGATCACACATAGCAGGGCTGCCCTACCAGTTAACCGTGTTTGCCAGATGATGTTAGCTACAGTAGCTATGTTTAGCTGATGCATCAAAGGTTTAGTTAATATTACGTGAGCTAATGTGGCTAATGTGTCCAGCTGTTTCTTTGGATTAAAATTAATTCATTTGAAAATAAATGTTTTAATGTAACAAAAAACTTTAATGCATTATCTCAGCCAGAACCATGATTTCTGCCTGAGTCACGTCAGGTAGATTTTCAGTGGTGGTAAAGCTTCCCATGAGCCCACCATATTTCATGATTGCATCAAACTGCATCTTTTAGTATTGCTTTGATTCTCAGACCCCTAGAGAAATGACATGGTAGGTTTAATCTCATTTCTCTACTGTCTTTGTTTACTGTCACTGTCTCTAAAATGTTTTATTCTCTTGTGCCTTGACTGTTTGAAAGCTGTCATGGAATCAGGCGTTAGTGTTTATTGATGATTTGACTGTTGATAGAAATGCATGCAATGAATTTTGAAGTGTATAGTGCTAATTGAGTTTCTCAAAAGAAATGGGATGTTCTTCAACGGCCAAATCAGTCGCCTGATATCAACCCAACAGAGCATCCTTTTGCATTATTAAATACAAAACCGAATGGAGAAAGACCCACAAACAAGCAACAAGCAGGTGGCTACAGTAAAGGCCACTCAAGGCTCAAGACAGGAAACACAAGATTTGGTGAAGTCAGTGGGTTCTAGGCTTCAGGTATGCATTGGCTGCAGGCATTTTTCATCCATGTACTGAAAAGGTGTATTTACATTTAAATTTATGTTTATGAAAATGGGGGGCTGTGTGTAAAAGTTGTTGTAATTCTTAAGTAGTTCATGCAAAACTTTTGTTAAATGTCTTGAATTAGAATAACTTTTGTGAATTAATGTTATGAATTCATTTTTTCAATGTCTGTACTTCAGTCACATATTGATAAAATAATGGCACATAATGACTGGATTTCAACATTTTTTTTTCTGAATTATGTATTGCAGTGCCTCCTCAGATTGTGGTTCGACCGCGGGACCAGATCACAACTCCAGGTCGTACCGTAACCTTCCTCTGTGGCACCAAAGGAAACCCTCCGCCAGCCGTCTTCTGGCAAAAAGAAGGCAGCCAGGTGGGAAAAGCTCCATGATTTTGTTTACAGTAGTTATGAAACATACTCTAATGAGTTTTATAGCTTTATTATAAAGATTTAATAGGCTTGTTTATGTACAGTTTATGTAAAGTCAAAACATCAGGTGTTTTCCACATTTCAGTACCAGTACTGGCCCCCAAACATCACAAAGCCTTTAATTACCAAGTACATGCAGACCTCTACTTTTACATTTTTAACTCCAAGGGATTTGGTGCTAACAGTATTATGTGCATTTTTTAAACCTTTTTCTTTCAAAAAATGTTGATTTTAAGCTATCTGAAAATGTAGCTGCACAATAACATTAGCATAAAATAAAGACAAACCTACAGGTGAATTGCATCATCACAAGCAGGGCTCTGGTAAAGGGGGGAAACAGTAAACTCTCATATTGTAATGTGCTATAGATACATTACTTTTTCGTATATTTATTTTACCAAATTTAAAGTAAATCCTAATATAACTTTATGCAACTTTTACATTTTCTAAATTTAAAAGAACACCTGACGAGATTAAAAAATGAGCCTTTATAGGATTTTAATTACCGACTTTGTTTGCATGCCACTTTGCTACATGTGCTTTGAAGAGAGCCAACATTTCCCTTCCTTGTCATGGTCTCTGCTTTTATCATCCTTTGCTGTGTGCTGTAGTTTACTGCAAGAATGTCTATCTCTCTCTCTCTCTCTCTCTCTCTCTCTCTCTCTCTCTCTCTCTCTCTCTCACACACACACTTTCCCATCATCCACACAGTGTATTATTTACCAAAGACCTGCACGTCTTCAGATGTGTTGAGACGTGTATGTGTTTGTGGGAGAGTCACCCTGTGATAAGCATTGCAGCCTGTTGGAATGCACTGAAAGGCCTGATGAGACGTGGGTGCGTGGGTGCCTGTAGCTTGGCTTCCAGGTACAGATTAGGGAAACAGGGGGTGGCAGGGTAGGCTGGAGAATGTGTAGGAGAGGGAGAACGAGTGTGGAGGAGAGAGATAAAGAAGAGAAAGCATGGAAGACGAGGAGAAGGAAGAGAAGAAGAATGTGGGTAGCTTGTTCGAAATTTTGGCCCTGCATTCAGTGAAATGCTGAGATTTTACTGGGTTTACACAGTGATATATGACAAAGAAAAGTAGAAATGAAGGGAGGTGTTTGTCATTTATTATTGCACAATAACACATGCTAAGTGTCTAAGGCTCATTGTGAATCAACCTGTTCTCACTCTTAAGTCATTATATGCTGTCACAGCATGGGTTACCTTGTATTGCAATGCATATATATATTTTTTTGTAACTGATCACCTGAGAAAGATACCCTGTGATCACAGGAAGATGTCCTTTTTGTAAAAGAATGCATTTTAACTCTAGGGATAATCTTTTTCTAAACCTAATGAAGTACTTTTGGCACCCAAATCTAATCAAACATGACAACAAAAGCACTTATTATATTGTATCTCATATTTGATATTTGATACTTATCAAATTCATTATTTGGTAGTATGGCTTGGTTCGGAGACCTCCGGACCTTTCTTGACGTTTTGTTGCATTTTCATGAGAAATGGGGAGCATGGGAGCTTTTCCCCCTTTCCACCCTGTTTGTCGGCAGCAGCTCAAAATGTGTGCATCCAACCTTACTGCACAAGAAGATGAATTCTGATTTTTTTATGCCCTATATCATATTTTTGAGTCATCGGCTAATGTGCAGAGCTTGACTTTTCACCTGCCTGAGTAGAAAAAAAGCAGAATTAAAAAAATTAGAAAAAACAGAAATAGCAGCATGGTGGTTAGCACTGTTGTCTCACAGCAAGAAAGTCTTGAGTTCACCAGCAGGCCAGGGTCTTTCTTGCATATTCTCCCTGTGTTTGCATGGGTTCTCTACGGGCACTCTGGCTTCCTCCCACAGTCCAAAGACATGCATTTAGTGAGGAAAGGTTAATTGGAAACTCTAAATTGCCCATAGGTGTAAATGAGGGTATGAATGTGAGTGCAAATGGTTGTCTGTTTCTATATGTTATCCCTGCAACAGACTGGGTTAGACCTGTCCAGGGTAAACCCTGCCTCTCACCCTAAGGCTCCAGCACAAGGCTCTGAATACCTTTCAAACTTCTCAGCTTGTCCTTAACTCATTTTCAGTCCAGTCCTTGTACTCGAGTATTTTCAGAGAACTCTTCGTATGTTAAGCTAGTTAACACTGACATATGAATCATAAAAATGGCACATAATGCATGAGATGAAGCAGTTTTGTGTCCATGCAAAACAGGCAACTTGGAAAAGATCCTATTTAAATTGTGTCTTTAAGACACTTCGCATAAAATTGTTGAATGGTTGCTTGATAGTTTCACAACTTGCCATTTTAATGTTGGCCCTGTTTCAGCCCACGTAAAATAATAAAACGACTCCTGTGGTCGTTTTCTTCTCCAGATCTTGCTGTTCCCTGTCCAGGAGCCATCACAGTCAGGACGATTCACAGTGTCACTGAGTGGTGAGCTGACCATCAATGATGTCCAAGTTGAAGACTCTGGCTATTACATCTGCCAGGCCATCAGCGTGGCTGGAAGCATCCTGACCAAAGCCCTGCTCGAGGTAGAAAGCGGTGAGTATAGAAATATGAGATCATAGCTCACAATATAAACAAATTATACTTAATGGTGATAACATTAAAACGACAGCTACATTATATATGGAGAAAAACTCATTCCTTTCATATTGATTCAGTCTCCATTTTCTGTTCAAAATCAGTGTTTTTCTTGGCTTCAGGCATTTATACATATACTCAAGATCTAAATTCAGTTAAAATGACATCTTGACATCATAACAATCACTGTCCTACAAAGTAATATAATTACAAAACCTATATGCTTTCCAAGAAAATGTAGCTGTGAGAGGACACTACTGAACAAAAGACCAGCAGAAACTGACATATGGTAACTGTGCACATATCACTGACACTTGTGCATCCAGTTTAACCCAATACTTTAAGAACTCTGAGAAAAAAAAAGTGCTGAAGTTAATAATGTGTCATATTTGACGTTGTCTTGTTACATTGTTTTCAGATTCCGATTTGATTAATCATTCTTCACGACCATGCCCCACATGTGCACCAGTAGAAGTACGAAAAAGCTGTCATCCATCTTAAATTAAACATCCTTTTTTCCCAAATAAACAAACAGCAGGAGCCCTATCTGATGTAATCAAAAGGGACATATGATGATAGTTCTATGCAAATAACCTTGCTGCAACATATGCTCTCCTCGCTGCATCCTTTCCAGTGTGGCAGTAAACAGGGATTTTGTTCAGCTCCATCTAGACTCCTGTGTTGGGTGTGTTCACATTTTCAGTTTAGCTTCAGTTAGCTGATGATATCAGAGCTTTTGACGGCTCAGAATACAAATGAGGGTATACAACGTGACTGTGGGCCAGTGGTAAATAGTAAGGTTCTATTTTGGAGTATCATGTTGTGGGTTTGTGTTCAACTTGTTCCACTTCTATTTATAAGTGTGCAGGAATTTACTTGGCTTATCTAAACTGATCATAACTCAGTTGCTAGTTGGCAACACGTGTGCCATTCTGTTTACATTTGAGCTTGAGCCTACAGCCGTGCAGCTGTGGAGCACACCCATATATGACTATGACTTTCTCTGAGATCACCGTCTATGGCTGCAACACAGATGTAATGAGGCAGTGTGATAATTTGCAGGTGACAGACCCACATGCAAACTCTCAAGGCTGACTGAATATTTATATATATATATTTTTGTTAAGGTCAGATGCCAAGGACAAAATTCACAAAGGAAACCAAACAAGTCCAGACGCCCCAAGAATAACTGAGAAAACATGAGAGAGATTATGCAAAATGAGACAGGACTATTTATACGCACACTGGGGCCAGTCAGGGGGAGTGGACGCAGCTGGGGAAAACATAACATGAGTGTAGTCTGGATAACAATAGTAGTGGGGAAGCACAGGAACACAAACGGAAATGAAAATTAAATTCTGCAAGCACAGTTGTCAACTTGTCAAACTAAAATTTAACAAGAACTAAAGGCTCCAAATACTAAGATCCAAATCTGATAAACAAAAATTCTAAAGAGATACAAGAACCTAAACATTAATAATAAATTCCATAAATACTCAACTGGAAGTGAAAGAAGGAAACGCTCAGCCTGATATAATTATGATGATAATCATTACAAACCACACAGGCAAGGAGGACTTAAAAATAACACAGTCCAAAACAAACCCTCAAATCAATGGAAAATTTAACTCAAACTATTTATAAAAATGTGAGCTCATTTTTATCTCCTCTTCCTGTAAGCTTCTTCCCCTTCACCACACCTTTGACGATAAAACATTCCTTCTGTTATCTCTCATTTTGAGACAATGGATCAGTGAAGCTGTTCAGCACACGCATCTTCATTTCAAAGAGTCAAAAGGGTGTGAGAATCAATTTGCCTGCATGCATAGCCACACATCCACATGCCCAAAAGTGGCCTTGTAGATGAGGGAGATTTGATAGGAGTCTAATAATCTAATCTAACCTAATCTAATGACTTTTTAGCTTTCATTGCTGGATGAGATGGAGATATAAAGTACATGCTTGTCAGTATTTTGTCTTTAACAAACCGACTCATGAAATATTTAACAGATAAATTATGCAATTAAATATTCTTTAATTAATATCTATACTTTAACTGGTTTAAAGTTATTGAAAATATCTTACGTTGCATGGTTACCTAAAGACATTTAAAATCCAATATAAAAATTCATTCAGCCACTACTCGGTGCAATGCAGCGGTCCATGACTGACAGGAGGTCACTCTAGCCACACATTCCTGCCTGAGACAAATCTGTGCCATTGATTTGCATGTTGAAGTGGAGCAGCAGCAGAGAAAGGTAACCAGAGAGCCTTTGGCAGTAAATGTTCTCTTATAGTGATACTTTACATTCCACATGAGAGAAAATGTGGTTTCATGGGTCAGTATGAACATCTGTAACCCCGAGATTGCACACGCTTGACTTTAGTGTGTTTTTCTCTGTGACTTTGGTTTCATGTATAACTGCTTTCAGAAACCAAAGTAGACCTCACTTAGAGGGAAATATCACCCACAGCTGGCACTGTAATATAAACAAAGACAAACCCTGTTGATGAGGCATTTTCTTCTGGTCGAAGGTCACCTTTAAATGACAATATTTGATGTTACATTTATTTGGAAAGATTTCATATCAAATAAGAGACAAAATGTATTGTCCATTATTGAGAACCATAATTCTGTGTTAGCCTGTGACAATGTCCTGCATATTCACTATTCCAAACTTTTTCTATTTTCAAAAAGCTTATCAGGTTATCAGATCAGAGAAATCATGTTGGCATAGTGTGTCACAGTTTGCACTGGCAGACTGTGTGGAGAGAGGAGGAGGACCCAAATGTAGACATTTGGAGCAAATCTATAATTTAACAAAGGGCGATCCGTTTATTTGTGGCTGGGAAAAAGGTACAAAACAAAAGGCAGATTAACACTAAGGCAAAACTAATTCGAGCTAAACTGTGAGAAACTAAATGCTAAACACAAGAGACCAAGAACGTAAAACCTTGAACATGATGAAAACCAGGAAACATGGAGGCATGGAAACATGACATGAACTCAACAGACAAGGAATGAATGAAAACACACAGATTAAATGCACACAGGAGGTGATCAGGGGAAGTGGAAACACATGGGGAAGCAGCTGATTAGAATAAATATAATGACACTACAGGGGAAGTGAAACCAGACACAATGAACATGGAACACCAGCCCTCTTCAGAATAAAACAGGAAACATAATGAGATGCAGACATGCCATTATGAGCTTGACAACATAGGACACGCAGACATGAAACACATGAAGGGCGAGGGAGACTTAAACACAGGGGTGAAGACACAAGGGGAATCTAATAAACAATGAAGAATGGCAGGGCAACGTCGGGCAAAATAGAAATGAACTTAGATAAGCTGATGAACTTAAACATAAACCATAAACATCAAAATAGAATAAAACTCAAAGAGCTGGGTCAAATGACCCAGGATCGGAACACACAGACTCTGAATAGAAATCCCCCAGCCAGGCTAAAACCAGGAACTCTCATGTTGTCAGGTGATAGTGCAAACAACTGCTTCACCATTGTCACAGTGCCTTAATTGCCTCTTGGGGATAAATAAAGTCTTTCTGATTCTTTCTGATGAAAAACCCCATATAATGTCACATCAGATTACTTGCAAAATTTTTAGGAAAAAATTTTAAGCTATCTAAAGCAAAATTAGATCTAATTTTTATTTTTAATGTAATGGCATCTTTGGAAATTTCAATAGTTGTGTTTGTTTGTCTTGCTGCTTAGAAGATTTATACCAATCTCTTGTGTCAATGGTGATGATGATGAAGCCAATGAAAAGTGTGGATTTGCCTTAGTTTACTACTAAATTGCAGTACTGTATGTGGTTCTGGAAACTTTTTCTTGTCGAATTGCCACAAATCTAACAAAGACTCTAGACCCAAAACTCAACATTTACTAATAGTAACCTCTTGACAAGTAAATAATGATACTGTTTGGAATCCCTGTAATATTTGTTGTTTGTTGATTTGGTGTGTTGTTGGACGAGTCTGGCAATGCATCAAAATTATGTGGACATCTGAGAATAGTAATTTTTACTTTTTGAAAGGATCCGTCAAAAGATTGTTCTTTCACAGATCCTCTACACGTAAAAGTATAAAGAGCTTGCAACACCAGTAATTATAGTAGTTTTATTGAACACTGAAACAAACTTATATGTCCGTCTCATTGTCTTAGACATGACTATCTGTAGATTTCTACTTTCTGCAGAACACAGAGACAGACAATGATAGATCACAAAGATCCTTTGAATAATGACAATAAACTTTCTGCTACTTTCGTGATGGTAGGCAGTGGGACAGTTTGTGAAGTTTGTTTTCTGAAGTTTCAACTTGATGCTGCTATAATATTGTGTTTTTTGGTGCAAGAAGTGAAGCTAGGTTAATAAATTAATAAACTGGATTGATAGACTGTTGGCCTGATGAAATACCAGCTAATTATTGGTTATATTAAGTATCACACAGAAAAACCAGGGGAAATTGTGAAATTGAAGGCACCAATACCACAAACATGGTCAAGAGGTTAAGTTCTAGCTGGCTTTGTAAGCTTTCACCTGTCAGTCAAGCAACTGTGCCCGCAATTTGAAATCAAGTGTTTAACTTTTAAAAAATTAATTTTACAGACCTATAAAAATACTTTTTCTTCTGTTAAATTGAGCATTTTACCCAGGGAGCAAAATCTTAGGTGTCATTACATATAAAATGATTTAGAGGTTTGCGTCCCTTCGAATACTTTCTAGGCTTTTGATCATTTGCATTTATGCTAGATAAAGTGTAGTGGTGCAAACGCTTCAGTACAGTGAAGTAATCACCTTTGGTTCAAATCCCATCCTCATGTGAATGTTCTATGTTCCTACAGCACCTTCAGACCGGGTCCCTCCCATCATCCGCCAAGGACCAGCCAATCACACATTAGCTCCTGGATCCATGGCTCAGTTACACTGTCACATCATGGGCAACCCCATGCCCAGCATACAATGGGAAAAAGATGGCCAAAGGATCCTGGGAAATGATGGTCGAATCAGCTTGATGGAAAATGGAACTTTTCAGATCACCAACCTCCAGGTACTGGAATAAGACTTATACTCTTACATTCATTTGCTGTTTAATAACAATGCAAATATAGTGCATTTAATTTTTTTCCAATCCCATGTTAACGAAGCCTTTTGCTTTTTAAACTCACGGCTTTTCTATGATGACATTCAGCAGTGTGTATTTTATAGTCCCTCTAATCCCACCACACTCATTAAAATGTATCCACTGTCTGCATGTATCAGTATTAGCACATCAAACATGATGTAGTTTACAGAAGATAAACCTAATCCAAGAGATAAAACAACAGCTTTAATTCCAGGAAAGTATGAAGCATTTAAACAGAGGACAATTATACGGTTGACTCAGACGATGAGTTTTCATGAGCGGAGGAGAGGTGGGGAACATTGAGGTGTGATCAACATGACAATGAGCGTGTGAGGCCATTAGCGGTCGTTAGCGCTGTCTTACTCCATGCTAATGAAATCTATTCTGCCCAGAATTCCCTCCTGGGTACGAAGCAGCACCTGAGGTCACCGCAGCCTCGAAGAGACTCGAGGAGGCGTGCGCATTAATTGATTGTGGGTTCTCAATGATTAACGATCGCTGAGACTTGTAATTAAATCCTCAATGCATCAGTACAAGTGAGGACTGGATGAATAAAAGAGAGGGCTAGAAACTGAGAAACAAGGGTGAGGGAGAGGATAGAAGCAGAAATAGCTGAGACTCAGAGGCCTAAAGTACATTTTAAGATGCATTCGTGTCATGGTGGAATAAAAGGCAATGTCTTGACAGCTGAGAGCACCATCTTGGAAGTGCTCAGCCTTTGGAACTCATTTGAAGCTGTCAGACAGCATGTTGAAGTTCTCATCAGACTTCAATTCATTTTGATCTGGAACATCAAAACCAATGGTATTTATGGCCTAAGACTGCGGGAACAAGATCACAGAATTACACATAAAAATTATTCATTTTGAAATGTTGTTCCATGCACTTAAGAAGATGCCTTGTCAGTGATGTCATACATTTTTTCGTGGAGTCCATCACTAACACAAGGAATCAAGACCCAGAGTCATGTCGAAATCCATCGTCTGTGTTGCTGTACAGGCAAGTGGTTTAAGCTGTAATGACGGTAGAAAAAATCCCAAAATACAGTCGTCCAAGCAGCTCTCCTGCTTTGAACTAACATCCTATCATTTAGTACACAGGCTTGTCATCTTATAATATTAATTTGTAGAGAATTTACCTGTAGAGTCGATAAAGTGCATTGAAAAGACAGTTGTTTCATTTTGATTATGTTAGCATGACAGCATGTGAATATTTAACCTAGCTGTCACTAAACAGGATGTAGATCTGATATATAATATGTTTTATAGGTCTTTGGTAACGAACTAAAGGGCTGGGTAAATGTTTAACCCAGTAATCGTTAAGTAATCTTAAGATATCTAAGTAGATATCTTGACATTTCGGCAACAAATACAAAGACAAAATAATTATTTTGACATTGAAGTTTGGATTTTAAAAAAACACATTTTGTATTGGACACTAAGATTTTAGTAGCAGATCATTCAGGTCACATACGTCATGAGATGGGATTCAGTAGGTGCCCACCCACACCCACACTGGAACCACCGACACGAGTTTTTGACATGCTTTGAGCCATACTCCCTCTCAGTGTCTCAGAAAAACCCAATAACTTTTCATTCTGTTCTATTCACATGCTGCCTAATAATGTGTTTAAAAGATGCCATTGTGACAGGAAGTAATGCTATTTGTTACATCATAGTTTCAATGCTACATTGATAATCCATCAGCTATAAAGATATTTCATTCATTGCCACAAATGTCCACACATTTTATCAACATAGTCCAGTTCCATTAAATGTCCCATAAATGAAATGCAGTTGTTTTGAAAGGAACCTGTTACTGATGATGATGATGAAAAACAGAACAGGGGACATATCAGCTCTGGGTGCTGCAGCACCTGCCACTATATATCTCAGGGGACTCAGCTATAAGTCTTCTCATGTAGGCTAACCAAGCGACACACACTGTGGTTAAACATCCATTTGACCCATGGCATAGGATTATAAGAGATTCAATTCAAATAAAGTCTTTTAGATAATCCCCAAAGTTTGATTCTCTTCATCTGGACGTAGCGTTTTCAGTGGGAGAAACGTTTCGTCACTCATCCAAGTGACCTGCAGTCTCAGCTGACTGCAGGTTTCCCCAACCTTATAAACAGTACATTTGCATAATGACTGAAACTAACCCACTGAAGGAACAATGGGCTGGGAGGTCAGTTCCTTCATCATTAATATGCAAATTCTCATGACCATAGAAGTCACCTGGATGAGTGAGAAAACGTTTCTCCCACTGAAAACGCTACGTCCAGATGAAGAGAATCAAACTTTGGGGATTTACTTACCTGGATGATTGAGCATGCATCAAGATGTTTTAGATAATGGGACTAAACTGCTTTGTTGTTGGTGATATTTTTTATTATACAAGGATTGGCTATGGACAACGTGTCAAAGCAATGAAAAGAAGTTGCTAAGAAACAGATTTTCTTTTTCTTAATAATATATATTAAAATAAGTAAAGGGAAATGTTTACAATGCTTTTTCAGTGATTGATTTGTTTTTTTTGCCATCTACACTGACAATTGTTAAACCTGGGGTAGTTTAAAAGTCTCATAATGCTCATTTTAAGCAAGCTCTTCTATGAATTAGCTCTAAAGTCTAAACATGTTAAATACCAAAAAAAAGCATAACCTTCAAAATGGACAAACAATGAAATCAGACATTTAACTCAGTATAAATAAGTCAATTTCATCTGTGCCCCTGGTAGTAGGACAGATGGTCTGTTTGTTCCTTGTACCCTGGCAATGAGGAGATGCCATTATCCTGGGATCTCTGCCAGACACACTCTATCGTTCTCCGTCACTTTGGTGCCAAGACTCCCTGGCCAGACGGGACGTGTATGTGTGTGTATGGCACTGCTAAATCGTAGCTAAGGCCGTGGGGTACGTTATAGGGGCTACTAATGTTAGGTAAATAAGGAAGGGAAACAGGTGAAGGCCAACAAGTCTGGGGAGTGTGAGAAGGACTACATGGACACAGCTAAACAGATTTCTGGGAGTAATCAGATTAAAGCAGGAAATCAAGTTCCTATGTTGACTTTAAATCCCGGCATACACGCGTTATAGTTGATAATCAGATTTTCCTTCTGCACACACCCAAAAATAGGCTCTGACATCATTATCACCCTTCTGGCTGCTGATGTGCAGGATGTTCATGCTGGTGCTTTTGGGATGGGGTGCAGGTGGAGGGTAAATGAAAAAGGCACCAATGTTCACATTGCTCTGTAGGACTGGCAGATTATTTCTGCAAATTGTATTACAAAAATATCCCAAAGATCAAATATGTGCTATTTAAAGCATAAAAAATAAACATTGACATGTGCCTTCTTTAGGATTGGCGCTCCTCCCTTCTGCTCTCCTCTTGCCTCATACATTTTTTAGAAATGTGTTTTGCGCGCTTGCCCAAAGCTGCCGGCCTTGATTAATAGTCAGGTGTCCCAGCTACAGTGGCTTGCAAAAGTATTCGGCCCCCTTGAACTTTTCCACATTTTGTCACATTACAGCCACAAACATGAATCAATTTTATTGGAATTCCACGTGAAAGACCAATACAAAGTGGTGTACACGTGAGAAGTGGAACGAAAATCAGACATGATTCCAAACATTTTTTACAAATAAATAACTGCAAAGTGGGGTGTGCGTAATTATTCAGCCCCCTGAGTCAATACTTTGTAGAACCACCTTTTGCTGCAATTACAGCTGCCGGTCTTTTAGGGTATGTCTCTACCAGCTTTGCACATCTAGAGACTGAAATCCTTGCCCATTCTTCTTTGCAAAACAGCTCCAGCTCAGTCAGATTAGATGGACAGCGTTTGTGAACAGCAGTTTTCAGATCTTGCCACAGATTCTCGATTGGATTTAGACACCAGACAGGTCAGGGATAAAGTTATTGAGAAATTTAAAGCAGGCTTAGGCTACAAAAAGATTTTCCAAGCCTTGAACATCCCACGAAGCACTGTTCAAGCGATCATTCAGAAATGGAAGGAGTATGGCACAACTGTAAACCTACCAAGACAAGGCCGTCCACCTAAACTCACAGGCCGAACAAGGAGAGCGCTGATCAGAAATGCAGCCAAGAGGCCCATGGTGACTCTGGACAAGCTGCAGAGATCTACAGCTCAGGTGGGGGAATCTGTCCATAGGACAACTATTAGTCGTGCACTGCACAAAGTTGGCCTTTATGGAAGAGTGGCAAGAAGAAAGCCATTGTTAACAGAAAACCATAAGAAGTCCCGTTTGCAGTTTGCCACAAGCCATGTGCGGGACACAGCAAACATGTGGAAGAAGGTGCTCTGGTCAGATGAGACCAAAATGGAACTTTTTGGCCAAAATGCAAAACGCTATGTGTGGTGGAAACTAACACTGCACATCACTCTGAACACACCATCCCCACTGTCAAATATGGTGGTGGCAGCATCATGCTCTGGGGGTGCTTCTCTTCAGCAGGGACAGGGAAGCTGGTCAGAGTTGATGGGAAGATGGATGGAGCCAAATACAGGGCAATCTTGGAAGAAAACCTCTTGGAGTCTGCAAAAGACTTGAGACTGGGGCGGAGGTTCACCTTCCAGCAGGACAACGACCCTAAACATAAAGCCAGGGCAACAATGGAATGGTTTAAAACAAAACATATCCATGTGTTCGAATGGCCCAGTCAAAGTCCAGATCTAAATCCAATCGAGAATCTGTGGCAAGATCTGAAAACTGCTGTTCACAAACGCTGTCCATCTAATCTGACTGAGCTGGAGCTGTTTTGCAAAGAAGAATGGGCAAGAATTTCAGTCTCTAGATGTGCAAAGCTGGTAGAGACATACCCTAAAAGACTGGCAGCTGTAATTGCAGAAAAAGGTGGCTCTACAAAGTATTGACTCAGGGGGCTGAATAATTACGCACACCCCACTTTGCAGTTATTTATTTGTAAAAAATGTTTGGAATCATGTCTGATTTTCGTTCCACTTCTCACGTGTACACCACTGTGTATTGGTCTTTCACGTGGAATTCCAATAAAATTGATTCATGTTTGTGGCTGTAATGTGACAAAATGTGGAAAAGTTCAAGGGGGCCGAATACTTTTGCAAGCCACTGTATTTACCCCACCCACCCTCTGTGCCGAGTCCCTATCCACCGATCAAATGCTACCATCTGGGGGCCCCCTTTTTCCCCTCAGACAGACGCACCAGCCGGCCTACAGGTCAACTCAAGGTCAGGGCCTCTAGAAAGAGGAGAGAAGAGTCACCCTGAGCAGGAGGGGAGAGGGACTGAGCGTGTGCACAGTGATCAGCGAGGCATTAGGTGTGAGAGGTTCTGCTGTCCACATCCTCTGCATAATGTATAAGGTTTTCATTGCAAGTAAAATGGGCTGAGTTGGCAGAATAAGTGAGTAAGGGAAGGCTGATTGTGTTTGCAGTGGATTTATCAATTGCCATGTAAATTGATGAACTACTGAAACATCTCGCAGCAAGCAGCTGAAAAACTAACTGCAACCACAGACACACACACACAGAGCTGGAAATAATTATGTATAGAGCCAGGAGGCCTCGTAGGCGTAACTTATATTAACCACAGTCTTTTGTCTTCATCATTTATTGCAAACTGAGCTGTGGCACATGGAGTTTTAAATCTGTGTTAATGCAGTTAGTTTGTTTGACATATTTTCTCACATAAAAGCACGTATTACCTCTTTCCCATCAATACAGTAACAATCGCCAAGGAGTTCAAGGGAGCAGAGGGTAATTGGCTTCTGAGGTGCAGCCCAAGAACCCCTGACATTATAAGCACTCTTTCTTCACCAAGAGCGCTAACATGACGTAATAGCCAGCTGGAATTTGGCACAGTAACAACTACAACAACATCAACAAGACAAAGATGTCATGTCATTTTTGGAGCTGTGTGTTTGCTCTGTGTCGTAGGTTTTATGATGAAAACAGAGTCGGAGAAACATGCTTTTATGCTTCTTTTTTTTTATATAGGTTTAATAGTTGCTAGTGCTATATTATTAGCTATATTATTACTTACACCAATCACTTCACATCAGTAGTGTGCTACAGACCTATCCTGGTGTCAGAGCTAATAGGAAATTTAAGACATCTGGTGATGTAGATTCCTCTGATCTAGAAGGACTTTGTGTTATTTACCAGCATGTATGCTATTTGATTAGCCAAGTGGTAGGTGCTCCGTTTACTTAAGTACACATCTCAGTATGTTATGGCTCACACACAGTAAATGTTCCCACCCCTTTCTTCATGTTTTAGCACTGTTTAACACTAACACTGAAGATGAGTTGATTTTCAACAGAATGAATGAAATGAATAAGTGGTCAACCTGAAGCGATGAAGCTAAAGTTATTAAAAAACACGTTTAGAGGCACTGCTCTTGCAAACTGCTGCTACCTTTAGTGTCACAGTGAAAGACCCCCTAGCAGCTCCTTCTTGTAAGCAATTTCACAGCCCACCTAGCTTTTGGCTTGCTTTTCCAAAAACTTAATAGTATTCAGCTATACACACACTCGCACACACAGGCACATTTATCACACACTTCTTAATTACATCTGCTCATAGCTTGTCCAGAATGCTAAGTAGCTGTTGAGTAGAAAGACTGGTGCCTCAGACATTTCTAGACCTCTAGCTGGTCATTAAAATTCTGTCCTTTGATCCTTTGCTTTAACTCCCCTCCTTAGATGAGAAACATAAAAGCCACCAGCTTGACTTTAGCTTTGACTTCAGATAGGTCCACTGAGATTCTATCATTTATGGAGGAAAATAAAATAACTGCATTTGACAACATCTCTGAAGTAGAAGTTAATTAAAACAGATGTTATGTTGAGGTAGCCTAATCAGAATGGAGATTCTCATGTGTAAGTGATTCCTGGGAGAAACAGATTTTTAATATACTGTTATGATGAATAAAAGCAGAACAAGATAAACACATTGTAAATATTATTTCAAGTGTCTTAACAGAAATTTGATTTTTTTTAAGGTACTGAACTGTAGATGATAAAGCTTGTAGGATCACTATAGGTCTAAACAATACTAATGAACTCCATCTGAATTACCATGTGGCCCATGTGCCTTTAAACTTCATCTGTGAGTTGTTCCATCAATCAACACACCAGTGACTCTGTGCTGCTGTCAGAAGTAGATGTCATTAAAAGAATCCCAGCATTCAGACATGAGCGTCCTTCCAAGAATCTCATGACATATGAATGTGTTGGTGTTATGACTAGGGATGGGTATTGATAAGATTTTCACGATTCCGATTCCATTTTCGATTCTGTTTAACGATTCGATTCTTTATCGATTCTCTTATCAATTCTTTTTTTAAAAAAAAGGAGAACACTAAGGTCGATTAGCTTAGAACTTTGTTTTATATCTTCTCTTTGAACAAGTTAGAAATTTAGGAGTAGCATGGCCTTACAAACCCAACAGTGAGATCTTAAGAGATCCACAGCCTATGGCTCTTCAATGGTGTGTCACAGGGTCCCCGGGGAAAAAAAATTGTAAATGTAAAATAATAAAATAAATATTCTTCTGTAGCAATAACAAAGTATAACATAAATTATTCTGTAGCAATTACACAAGAATATCCAGTAATGTCCCTGCCTACAATTAAACACATTCACTTACCGAAAATCGGGGGCATCTGCTGTGGCAAATAGGTGCAAGCCTTTTACCACAAACTTAGTCACTGCTCGGTGACATTCGTCTATCCTGGCCTGAAAGGAGACGCTAACGGTAGACTGCAGCGACAACTGCCAGCGAGCGCCAGCCAGACTCTGTCTGTCTCTCTCATCATGGTCACCTAAATGCAGCGCACAGTAATGGCAGGTTTTGTAATAAGGCAGATCTCGCTAACATAATATGCACTGTTAGTTGATTATTTACCTGCTGCATTAACGGGAGAGGACGTGCAAACGTTACCGCTGCTGCTGGGTTGAGATTCACGAGTCCGGAGCGGAATTAAAAACACAACATTCATTTAAGGTTATCGCGTGTTTTGTGAGCAAATGCTTTTGCATATTCGTAGTGTTTCCTCCCTTAAATGAAATATCTACTTTGCAAGTATTGCAAGTTGCCCTGTTGTCTTCCGTTCTCGTAAAGTATAACCAAACTTTTTAGCGTTTGAGCCGCCATGTTTCCTGCCAGGTAAATGACGCTCCGCAACGTGGTGACGTCATTCGGGGCGACTGGAATCGATAAGGGAATCGTTTGCAAAAATGGCAAACAATTCCAAGGAATTGAAACAGTGGGAACCGGTTCTCAACAAGAACCGGTTTTC
The DNA here is from genome assembly GCF_036321145.2 of Pelmatolapia mariae. NCBI lineage: Eukaryota > Metazoa > Chordata > Actinopteri > Cichliformes > Cichlidae > Pelmatolapia > Pelmatolapia mariae. The sequence continues at coordinate 32,721,192 of NC_086236.1, read as the reverse complement.
GATACCCATCCCTAGTTATGACTCACTCAGTACTCTTTATTTTGGAAAAGTTGCAACGGCTGTCTCACTTACAGTAACAATCGTGTTGCATTTTCAACACATCACTAGTATGAATGTTGGTCAAAGGGCAGAAGCTGTCTTTTATTTTGAAACTTCATTTATTTGTCTGCGCTTTTACTGTGTCTCACTTGCTGCCCTCTTCATCTGCTCTGGGTAGTTTAATATGGCTTTCATTGGAAACGTGCTGTGGCACGTCTGCTAGAATGGCAGCCTTGGCCTTGGGTATCATCAGCCAGTGTAACAGACAACACATGGGAAAAGCTAGCCTCCAGGCTGTCTCTGCCAGAATGAGACTGTAGCTGAAAACAGACTTAGATGCTTTTTATAGTTGTTCTTAATAGTGGATGAATCACACTTTAGTATTTCTTAGGTCTTTGATGACAGATTGTTCTGTGGCAACACTAATATAAACTAATGTTGAACTAAACTAGTTTATCCTTATAGTAATATAAGGGCGGAGAGCCAGGAATTTGAAAACAGTGCCTTCAGATAAGTTTATTTAAGTATATTTCATATCTCCTTTTATGTTGGCACACCACAACAGCTTGTCCAAGCACAATGAGTCAGCAACATGGGGCGAAAGGTTTCCAATGTTCCTCTTGGTACCTGAATAAAAACAAGAGTGGCACTAAGTGGCCCAGGTCTGAATGAGAGAAAGCCACCTGTACGGCAGATTGATGAAGGTAGCAATTTTCTATATTCTACTTTTCAAAAGGTCTTTAGGCATGTATATACACAAAGCTAAAAGAAGGTGCATCTTTCTTAGACATATATCCACAAATGGGAGCTGCATGATGCTACAAGTTGACAGTAATAAGCACATTTTTCTGTACTGTGAAAGTTCATTGAAGGTATAGTTACCTGGTTGGCTTTGCGTTAATAAATTCTCCATGCTCCAAAAGCTTTGCATCCACACCAACTTCCAACTGCTCAGCACTCTCTGTGCAAACAATCTGGTTGGAGAGATATGACATTTAGTCTCAATCACTGGTAATGGGTGCATTACCACAGTATCACACTCTCACATGCATGCACAATAAACTAATGATACACGTTTTACTGTTGCCAGGAAACGGACTCTGGGGTTTACACCTGCCTGGCTAGCAGCTCCAGCGGAGAGACGAGTTGGAGTGGAGTGCTCACAGTCAAAGGTAAATTGTCTCTGTGTGATTTAAATACATGCAAATGGAAGCTCTATGAAGTGGCTGCATATAACACAGAGATGCTCCATGTGACGAGAAAGAAAATGTCTATGTATATGCAGTGCTGTTTAAAAATAGTAATGCTGATTGTCACTTGTTAAATGTCTCCTTATTAAATGTGGGTAACTTAAAATTCATCAGCTGTGACTGAGTGTAGGATGTGTGACTTCACTGTAAAAAGCCAGAGTGTAGGTAGTGTTCCTCATGTCTGTGTAATTGCTTAAATGAAACAAGTAGCTGGGTCTAATTAAAGCACTTAGCCCCTGCTGTTCCTGAGCCAACTGCAAATCTAAATGTCAGTAATTGTATGCATGTGAATCCTGGGGTGATGAGAAAGGGCAAGAGAGGTAAAGCAAAGGTGAGAATATGCTGATGACCAAATTTGGGGTGCAAATGTGAGATATCATCTGTCTTAAAACACCCCATTTATTTAAGTGCTTTGTGTGGCTCTGCCCTTTTTTACTTTCTCTGCAGTGGAGCAGGCATTGGCACATACAATATTTCAAGCAGTAAAAGATTTGTTTATATGACATTAAATGAAGCCTTTAACGACTTAACAAGCTACTCTGATAACACCTAAGTCTGTTATTTGACTATTAGTGTCAGAACAGTTGGCTCGGGTCTAACAGCAAAATCACAAAGTCTGTTAGAAGTGAGGAGCTCCACCTGCGGCGATGAGGATGCTAATGCTCAGTCAACATTAGCGGGACTACAGAGAGGACGTAATGAAACAGTAGCACTAAAGCCGGCTGTTATAATTAAATGTGCACTATTCTCTTCCACCTTTCCTGCTACTCCTCCTTCTTCCTGTTTGCTTCCCTTTCCATTCAGAGAGTGCAGACGTGTCGGTAGCTCAGGCCACTGAGCCCTTCCAGCTACCGGGCCCGCCACATAAGCCCATAGTCACGGATGTGTCCAAGAACAGTGTCTCTCTGACCTGGCAACCCAATGCCCATGAGGGAGGAGCTGCTGTCACCTCCTACATCATCGAGGCCTTCAGGTAAGTTGACATTGCTATGTTAATCCAGAGCTCTTCATTTCTCTTATACTTTTTGCACTTCTCACCTGTGGTTGCGTGTCAGGATGTAGAGTGGGTTATCTACCAATCAGAAGGTTGGTGGTTTGATACCTGGCTCTGTATAGCGAAGTATACTTGTGCAAGATACTAAATCTCAAGTAGGCCCCGATGCATCAATCAGTGGGTGTGTGAATTTCAGAAAAGAGCGTTTTTATCATTGTGTTTGTGTGAATGAAGTTTGAAATTAAAAAATGCTTTGAGTGCTCAGTTAGAGTAGAAAAGTGCTATATAAGTACAAGTCCATTTACATTTGTCTTCTTTATTTAACAGTTTTAGGGTTTTTTCTGCAGAAGCCGTGCTCCTTTTGGAACCAAGAAATACTAAATACTAGCCACAGTTTCTTTAATGTGACTCCAACTTAAACTGAGTAATAATCTGGAAATAATAATATTATTAATTTGATGACAAGTTGCTGATAAGTCGCTAAAAACCACCTTGATTAACAACCTAAAATAATATTGTCTTTTCTCTTGTGGCTTATCTAAATCTGAGTGGACCTCCACAGAACCCTACAGGTATCTTCACCTGAGCAGAGGTCAGCCTTGGATTAATTAGACCCAGAATAGATTTAGCTAAACAGGACGGGTGGTTCGGAAGGAAGCCTCTAGATGAAGATAGGCGAATGAAATATGTCCTTCCAATTTGATAAAGATGGGGACACCGGCAGCGCTTAATCAGATCCAGATGACCACTGTGTCCCATGGCAACGCCTGAAAATTTCAGAATAAAGCAAACGGATTTTCTCTAAAGCAGCTGGAGGGGACCACTGGGATGTTTACAATAACATTTCTTTGCCTGAGGTCCTAAGGCTTGTTTGTAGGAGCACTAGTATGTCTGTTTATGCCATATGTGGTATGTAATAGGGTTTATTTAATGCACAAAGGTACACTTTCCATTTTCCTGCTGATGCTGTATCGATTTTGTCTTCTGTACACCTGTGTGAACTCTCTTCCACCATAAAGTTGCCTTAAATCCAGTACTCAGGGTGTTGTTCCCAGACACACACACACACACACGTGTGTGTATTCATATCCTTGTGGGGACATCTCATTGACATAATGCTTTCCCTAGCTGCTTACCCTAACCCTAACCATAAAAAATGAATTCCTAACCCTAAACCTAACCATAACCCTGAGACTAAAACCACATTTTGAGTCTCAAAAATGCCTTCAAACTTGTGAGGACTGGGATTTTGGTCTCTGTAAGGGCTGTTGGTCCCCACAAGTATAGTAAACTTCCAATGTTTGGTCCCCACAAAGATATGAATACACACACACACACACACACACAAACACACAGTATTCTCAAGCCACTTCCCCGTTGGTCTAATTGTTAGAATTCAGCATAAAGGTAGTTCATGGTTGAGGAGGCCTTTGTGACTGCCTCTCTGCCAAGGTGATGGTAAATTCACAGAGGAACAGAGAAAGGCAGCAGGAGGAGGAATTGTGGTTGGCGGTGGTGGAATAATGCATCTGTCTGGGGCAGTGCCACAAGGCCAACAACATGCCCTCATTTTATGTCAGCAGCTGTGCCTTCTTGCAATCCCAATTACATTATTCATCAGGACAACAAATAGTATCACTGGGAGAAGATCTCTCAAGCACAAAGTTGTGTGAGCTGCAAAACTTCAGCTTACATCTGCTATTGTTTCATAAATAATATCAGCACCTCGAGGCGACTGTTGTTGTGAGTTGGCGCTATATAAATAAAATTGAATTGAATATTAGAGGAAACCAAAAATAGATCATGCTCTTGCCCAGAGAGCTTCCCATGCATTGATTAATTATGAGGTTGCACATCAAGTCAGTATTACAAAGCAGCTTGAAGCTGCTTGTCACTCTGCCTTCTTGTTGATAAGCCCTACATTTTTGCTGTTTTGGTTTCAAACATATTATGAGGAGATTTACAATATGACTGAGTAATGTGAATTACTCACGGTAACATTAAAAAGCATGTTATAGAAGATATAGAAATTGTTCATATAGTGAAAATAATATGAAGGTTAAGCTACTGTTAGCCACTGTCTAAGATGGTGGAAAATGCTATGCAATACAATAATTAAATCGAATATTAGTCATCAGTTTACAGCAGTTGTTTATTTTACCTATTGTTGTAGTTCAGTTCATACTGTGGGAGAAATATGGGAATAATGTGTTTTTCCTTTAGTTGATATTTTCTTAATTAGTGAAAAAAAAAACCTACTGTAAAAATTAGAGACTGATCATTTCTTTGTAAGTGAGCAAACTCAGTGTGAGCAAGTAAGTGGAACAAGTGGGTTAAAAATCCCTTTTTAATTGATGATTGATTTTATTAATGATTTACTTTTGTTTTCTTAATCTTTTGGTTAGACCCTGGTGGTCTTTATTCCCTGGATAATTGTCAACAAAGCAGAAAATAATCATCAGATGAATTAGGTTGCAGAATAATCTTTAGTTGCAGCCTTTTCAAAAAAATTATTAGCACTTTAACCCCTGCTTACATTAATGCATGGATAACTGGACGGGCACTAAGAGAGTGTATCATCTGCCAAGGTCTCTGACGTATTTCACAAGTTCGCGAGAATCTTCACATCAGTGTCATGAGATTCATCATTTTCTCTGCTCCACTTTTCAGGTGGAGCTTTCATTCAATTCAGTTTGGAAATTTTGGAGTAATCATGCTGAGAGACAAAGAGCAGTAGGCACATCCAAGCTAATTATACTATAGGAGGATTCAGGAGACAGACACTATCTCTACTTTTAAGATTAAGCTCCACACTTTCCTTTTTGCTAAAGCATACAGTTAGGGCTGGATCAGGTGACCCTGAATACTCCCTTAGTTATGCTGCAATAGGTGTAGGCTGCTGGGGGATTCCATGATGCGTATTTCTCCTTTAGTCACTATGTGTTTATACACCTCTCCGCATGCAATCATTGTTGTTATTAGTCTCTGTCTCTCTTCCACAGCATGTCTTTTGTCCTGTCTTCCTTGACTCTCCCTATCCCGTCGCAGTAGATGGCCCCGCCCCTCCCTGAGCCTGCTTCTGCTGGAGGTTTCTTCCTGTTAAAAGGGAGTTTTTCCTTCCCACTGTCGCCAAAGCGCTTGCTCATAGGGGGTCATATGATTGTTGGGTTTTTCTCTGTATGTATTATTGTAGGGTCTACCTTACGATATATAGCACCTTGAGGCGACTGTTGTGATTTGGAGCTGTCTAAATAAAATTGAATTAAATCACTAGTTATTAGGGATGTTCCTAGTGACTAATTTTGTCGACTTAACGAGGAAAAACATGAGAGTAACTGTGTAGTCAAACTAAGAGACAGATATCAAGTTAGATTTGACAAAGGTTTAATGGATAATGTCAAAAAGTGTCTAAATAAGGAAAATATGGAACCATAAATCACATTCCTCAATCATTAATCACACTTTGCTGCTTAACTTTGTGGCATCTTGTGCATTATGAACATTGCATGTTATACACCAAGCAGACAATGAAGAAGAAGAAAAACACAAAGTTAAATATAACATTTTAGTGTTACTAAAATATGAAAAATTAACTTCCAAAAAACTAATCAATCACAGCTGAAAAGAGTGACGCACTGTGCCATGCATTATGAATGATACACATTGTTATACAGTTCATAACAAGTTTTACCTCAATAAAAGTTCAAATTTAAAACAATAACAAAACAATAAATCATCCATCCCCCCCAAATGACTCAGCTCCTCATCTTATCGCTAATGGAGAGCCCATCCACCCTTCGGAGAAAGCTCATTTCCGCTGCTTGATCTTATTCCTCTGCTTTCAAAATAACTAACAATAATAGGCTTAACAAAAAGATCAGACCTAGATTAATTGGGTTATGGAGGTTTTCTACAACAATACCAGGGCTGTAGCTCTATGGCAGCTGGTCATAGATGGCTGCGTAACATTTGGGACGCAACAATTTATCGACATTGGGCATCATTTAAAATGTTAAGAATAAATGACTAGTACATCTGGTACCAACCATCAACAAAAGCAACAGTTAGTCATCTAGTCAACTAGTCGTGCACATCTCTACTAGGTAGTTTGAGTACATTTTCTTGATTATAATAATATACTGCCACTAAATATCGCACTGCTTATCTGACTTTTTTTCATCTTCTGTGCTTTTACAGCCAATCAGCAGGGAGCACATGGCAGACTGTAGCTGACATGGTTAAAATGGAGACACACACCATCACCGGCCTTCTTCCCAACACCGTCTACCTGTTCATCGTCCGTGCTGTCAACACCTACGGCCTGAGTGACCCAAGCCCCATCTCTGAGCCCGTCAGAACACAAGGTCAGCCTGCACCCCCCTTTCACCAAATACAGCAAGACTCACACCTGGAGTTGTTAGAAACAGTGACTGCGTGTTATTGCGCTGACAGCATCACTCTATGTGTGTGTTTTCCCTCAGATGTGAGCCCTACAGGTCAGGGAGTGGACCACAAGCAAGTGCAGAGGGAGCTGGGAGAGGTAGCTGTTCAGCTTCAGGACCCCGTGATGCTAACAGCAGCTTCCATTAGAGTATCCTGGAACGTGAGTGGCACATATTTCCCTGCTATTTGGGGAACAAGTATTCATTTGGGGTTAGCAAAGAGAGAAAAATAATCTTCCATTTCCTCTCCATCTCACTGTTCCGTCATCTTCACTCATCTTCCCCCAATGCGGACCTCAATTTTTTCCAGGTCGACCGTCAGTCTCAGTACGTCCAGGGCTACCGTCTGTCCTACCGGCCCAGCGGGGGAATGTGGCTCCTCCAGGACATCAATTCCCCCTCGGAGCGCAGCACCGTCCTCACCGGCTTGCTCAAAGGAACCGAGTACGAAATAAAGATCCGTCCCTACTTTGATGAATTCCAGGGCAAAGATAGCAGAACGTTGCTACTCCGGACCCCAGAAGAAGGTAATAAGTCTGGTAAATGAAGAAACAAGTCTGTAATCAAGAAATCTTCAAAGAAAAGTGTTTCTAATAAACTGGGCTTGGTTTTCTTTGACACTGCAGGGCCTGTACGGCATTTTCATTAGCCTGTATGACACCACATGAATCTCCGTTGTGTTATCTAATTTTGAGGTTAATTTTATATCCTCTGGAATTTAAGTTCATCTATACTGATCCCTGTTTTCATTAAATTTGTGTGCTGCAGTTTTGGCAGCCAGGGGTTTATATTGGTTGATCCAAACTCCAGAGTAAAACACAAGGAAGTGCCATGAGCACTTATGGATTGACCTGCCTGAATAAGGAACATCATTAGCTTAAATAGTCATGTTTCTTCTCTTTTATTACTTTATGTATTTGTTAATAATGACTGAACTATAAATATGTGAAGGGGTTAGGAGCACACAAGTGTTATTTTTTCCCACTCCTTTTCAAGCGCAGGTTGTATTTCCGTCCTGTATATATGCTCTATTTTGTATACATATACATATGTATTAGGGGTGGGTTTTGATTATCGATTTATCGATTAAAATCGATTCTAGCTTGGATAACGTGATATCGATTCATTAAAATCCTGAATCTATTTTTTTTAGTATAAATTTACTTTGCCCGAAACGCCAGAATCTCAGGTTAAACCTCACAAAATTTCAACAACCACCAAACAGCTAAAACAGTAAATGAGAGCAGGTACACGGATTCCGCACAAAGACATAAAAACAAAGCACGGACCCGCCAACGGATCAGAATCAGTGAGATGTCGCCTTTCTCACCCGATGGCACGGACACGGTCGGGGCTGAAAGCCGACAGCTCACTGATTCTGATGTTTCGGCGGGTCCGCGCTTTGTGTTTCCGCCCTTTTTGCACTAGATTCTGAAGCTGCAGGTTTTATCTCTCTCCAAACTATTTGACTGAACCAGCAGCAAAAGAAGATCCAAACTACGCTTCACATAAACATGGTCATGAATTCCCTCTTACTTTTGCTGTTTTGCTGCCACCACGATAAAATCACATTTCATGCACAGCTCTCTCTCTCTCTCTCTCTGTACTTCAAGAACAGTTTCCCGTCTAAAAATCTGTTTTCTGCATTATTCGCTTGCTTATTACGCACAAGTCTACAGCTGTTTACAGCGCTGTTGGCTGCTGTTTTTTTTCCTTTTACTTAATTCCGAAAAGAAAACCTCATTTCTGCTTTTCAATAGGCTACTGAACAAATTTAAACTTTTTAAAATTATGCAAAATTGCAAAACGCTTAGCTGTGTCTCTAATAAAACCTCTGTAACTTTGCTCTGCTTCACTTCAGCAGCATCAGGTAGTGTTCATATGTTGATTAATGGTTTTCTTTTGTTTTTGATCTACTGCAGAATATTTTTATAAAATCCCAGGCCAGGAAGGTCGCCTTCATGTTTTTCTGTGTGTTATCCTCAGCTACTTTGACACAAAGGCATCTGCTGTGATGCTTACACCTTTGATAAAGTCTCGCAAGTGTCAGCTTTCTTTTTATAGATATAAAAATATGAAAATGTACTGTTGCATGATGTGAATTATAATATTTCTGACTTTCAAATCGAATTGAATCGAATTGTGGATCGAATCGATTTGGGACCTTGTGAATCGGAATCGAATCGATTCTAGAAATCAGTGATGATACCCAGCCCTAATATGTATATGTATCTATATGGGCGTATGTTCATAATTTACTGCGCTCAACTACTCTGCTCATCTTGATGAAATGAGATAAATGTTCCTCCCACCTCTCACAGTACCCAGTGCCCCTCCCAGAGCTGTTACAGTGTCAACAGTGAAGCTCGGCAACAGCTCCAGCATCAGTGTCTCCTGGGAGCCGCCACGCAGTGACACGCAAAATGGCATCATCCAGGAGTACAGGGTAAACAAACCTCAGCCTAGTCAAGTCACATGTCTCACACTCAAAGTGCCTTGAAGTGACTGCTGTGATTTAGTGCTATAGAAATAAATAAAATTGAACTGAATTGAATTAAATAAAGCTATAAGTGGGGGCAGCACTGTGACTGCCCAGGAGCACCTCTGCAATGTGTAGTAACCACTCTCCATTCGCTGCCCAGACACTTCACACAAGAAAACATCATAGCTGACAGTTAAGTAGTGCCTTACACACAAAATGTGTACTCACTGATCCAAATGTTAAGACGGTTCTCTTATGAAATCACTGCTAATCCCATAAGATATAGATATAAAGGAAACACCGGGTAATTGGTGGATTGTGAGTATGATGTTTTCTTCAGTCAGGGTAAATGGGAAAAGAAAACTTTACATATAGAAGCTCGAATGTGGTACAGGAAAAATATTTGACTCTGATGTAGTTTTAAGCAAAAAAGGACAGTAGTTAACTAGTTTATCTTTGAATTAAAATGTGAAGTATTTAAAAAAAAGTTAATGGCAAATTTTTCTGTATGCAAACAGGTTTGGTGCATGAGCACTGGTGGTGACAACCAGACCCGATACTACAGTAACAAGACAGTGGATGGAAACACGTTGTCCACGTTGCTGAAGGGCCTGATGCCCGGAGTGCTTTACCAAGTGGAGGTGGCAGCAGTGACTAGCGCTGGGATTGGCACTCGCAGTCAGCCAGTGCCCGTCCTCATCAGTGAGTCCACAAAAATAATGAGAATAAAAAGTGGGCCAAGGTGCGAAAGTAGATGAATAAGTAGACACTAATCCCAGAGGACGTAGGAAAATATTGAAGTCCATAGTGCGGCTCCAGCAATCACATACCTAAAACATCCAAAAACTTGTTATTAGAAGTTATTGGAAGATGCTAATTAATGTTACATCTCAGGTTATGTCATCATCACCTGCATCAGGTTTATTCAGGAAAGAGGTAATTATGTCCACGGTTAATAGTTTAGTTTAGTTTCACTTTATTAAAGACACACACGGTTTACTGATTGCTGTTTTTTGGAGTATGAAAACTAAACAAACCAGCCAAAAATAAAATGGTTCAATAATCTTTTGTCTTGTTTTTCTCCCGTAGAGCTGCCAGCTGAACAGCCCTCATTAGCAGGTGGAAGCGGAGGCAGTGGTGACAAGACCAATGGTGGTGAGGAGAGCAGCGTGAGTCTAGCTGAACAGATTACAGATGTGGTCAAGCAGCCGGCGTTCATCGCAGGCATTGGAGGAGCCTGCTGGGTCATCCTGATGGGTTTCAGTGTCTGGATCTACTGCCGCCGCAAGAAGAGGAAGGAGCTGAGCCACTACACGGCCTCCTTCGCCTACACACCAGCAGGTAAGGATGAAGGATGATGAAGATGACCTGAAGCTGGGATGATACTTGTGAAGGAAGTTGAATCCAGAATGCTGCCATTGGCATATTTACAGCCAAATAAAAGGAAAAACTTACAAATAGTTTCAGTGTAATTCCCCCCTAGGCTAAATTTGGGCTTGAATACTTAATAATCTTTATATACCTACTATTTAGGTTTTGTTCTCTGTACTGCAATAGTATAAGCTTTAATACATGACTATAGGTTTATGTATGAACTCACATAATTTTGAGTCTAAACAAAAAATAAAAACATAGATGCACTTATTTGTGCTTTTTTGGTGGACATGAGAACAGCTGACTCTACATTATTAGAATAGGATATAGACTGAAGGATACTGTAAGAAGGACAACAGAATAATTCGTTTGTGAGTCCCTGTTCCTCTTCTCATCACACTCTTCCTCTTGCAGTCGGTTTCCCTCATGGAGAAGGACCGGGACTAAATGGAAGGTAACTGGTTTATATCCTACTAGTGCTGTTTCTGTGTGAACTAGTAGGATAGGGTCGCTAAGCAAAGACATACAGACATTTCTAGAATTATATCTCTGAACTTTGTGATATTTTATTATGTGAATCTTTTTAAATTCACACTACATTTCTCAGTGCATGCATGCAGCTTTTTCTCTGCCACTTAATTCCATCTGGACAGTTATACTTGATGTTGTACTGCCCTACTACGACTTCAGCTAATGCCAGAGTGTCTCTGTAGGCAAGGAGTGCTTGGGGGCAACATGGGCAACTACCCATGGCTGGCAGACTCTTGGCCCACCACCAACTTGGTTCACAATGGCAAAGAGGCCGTCAACTGCTGCCCGGCCAATCCCGACACAGCTGAGAGATACTACAACGGTAGGAATGTCTGTTTTTGTGATGCTGTGTTTACAACAAGCAGGAGCTTTGCTAAATCCTACCTCCGTCCCTGTGTAGAAGCTGGCATCTCCAACTACCTGAATCAGACTGAGAAGTACAGCATGGGAGGCTCCACCGAAGGTCCCATCTACAGCACGATTGACGCCACCAGCGAGGACCTGCACAGTTTCACCTATGCCCAGCACAACTCCACCACTCCTTACGCTTCCACCTCCATCATGCCTTTCACCAACCAGACACAAGTTCCACCCCACGGCGGTGAGCAGCAAGACGACGGCCACTGGATTACCCAGCCCGGTCCATCTGGAGCTCAGTACGCCCAGCTGGACCGCTGCAGTGGTGAGGAAGGATTTCAGTTCTGTGAATTTGAAATACACATCTCTGTCTCCTGTCGCTTTGATTACTTAGAGGAAATAAGAAAGAAACAGTCAAATGTAAACCCAAAATATGCCAAAAATATGGCTTTAGATTCCAGTGTTTCCTTACTTTCCTTCCTTACCTTCCTTCCTTTTACATGGATATTTTGTCATCATTTATTCAAGGAGGAGGAGCTTTATTTGTCATTCGCATCACATGTTAAGATAAGATAAGATAAGATGACCTTTATTAGTCCCACACGTGGGAAATTTGTTTTGTCACAGCAGGAAGTGGACAGTGCAAAAGTTATGAAGGACAATTAGAATAAAATAAAATAAGAATAAATACAGTACACAACTGTACAGAATAGAATAAAAATAGAATACTATATACAGTAGAATAAAATAGAATAAAATATACAATAGGATAAAAATAGAATACAAATGCTATATACAACAGAGTGATATGAAATCAGCTCCAGCTTATCCGGGGGAACGCCTTGGTGTTCCCCCGGATAAGCTGGAGGAGGTGGCTGGGGAGAGGGAGGTCTGGGCTTCTCTGCTTAGGCTGCTGCCCCCGCGACCCGGCCCCGAATAAAGTGGATGAAGATGGATGAAGATGGATGGATGGATTATTGATATTAGATTTGAAACAGTCTGCAACTGCCTTCAGAATCGCTTCAGATTTTAGATTGTTCTGCTTTTCTAATGAAAAATACTAATCAGAAAATAGTGTTTTTGTCCTTTGTGGGCTATGTAAAAGCTTGTTTGTGGACTTGAATACAGAGAGGCAGGAGCAAATTGAAAATGAGCATTTAATTCTGAAAGTCCAAAATACACAGAACCAAGGTGAGCAGGGGAATCAAAAGCTAACAGAATCACAAGGAGAAATAGAATAGCTGGGAAACTCGAAGCAGGGAGGCACAAAGCAAGGGTACACACAGCTGTGAAGGATGAGGGACAATGCAACAATGAACAGAGGAAGACAGAAACAACACACACACTCACAGAATAACAAGGGGAGAGATAACAGGTGGGATGCAACAACAGACATAACGAGATGACGAAGAAAACTTGAGACACGGAGAACAACCATTACCAACGTAAAACAGGAAGACACATCAAAATGGGGATGAAGCTGAATCTGGGCAAGAAAGTAAGAGTGGACTTGGGTAACAATGAAAGACAAAGGAACACAAAAACAAGACCGAAAGAGAGCAATCGTTCTATCTGCAAACGTGATAGATCGAAAAGTGATAAAAATTTGTAGGGGTGTAAAGTGGGCTTGTGCTAACAATCCATGAAAAGTTGCCTTACGTCCACCAATGGTCCATCACAGTCAACTTTATTTATCTGTTTATTTGGATATATTGGTTGAAAATTGACAAAAAGCATGTAGTGATGTCACTCTTACATTTCACACCTGCCTTTTTTGCAAACTTCATAAGAAAACAAAATGAAAATGTACAAAATACAAAACTACTCCCTTAGAGAGTGAACTGAGGTTTGTGCTCTCCTTGTTTTTAATATTTATTCGTGGAAGCAGTTTGGCCGACATGCACTCAGTCGTGCTACAAATCCCACTTTGCTGCCTCCGTGTTGCTATTTGTGAGCCACAGGCCTGCTGGGGTATGTGTCAAAATACGGTCATTACGAATCAGCTCATTGTGCCAGAACCTCCCCTTCAATTGAATCGCTGCATTTATTTATTTATGTCATTTTTTTAGGTAAGCCCAAGCAGAAGGTGATGGGTAAGGCTGTAAAGACCCCATCTCTGACCTGGATGGAGTCCTTGCCCCCGCCTCCGCCCATAGAAGAGCTGAAGCAGTGTGAGCAAGATGACGAACTTCCAGAGAACATGGACCTAGGGTGAGTCACAGTCCTGCCTCCTCAGATGCACATCTCTCTGAATTAGTATGACACTGTTGTATCATCACTTAGACTTAGTGTCACCTCTAACAGCTGCATTAAGTATAAAAGCCAGCATTGCTCTTAAGGCCCTGCCCTTAACAACTCAATTATCTCAGCCTTGGTCAACTCCTTGAGTGATTTAGCTGTTTTCCCCACCCATGAAACGCAATTAGCAATGTTGACCCTTACCACTTGCACTCTGCAGCCTCATAGCAAAACTCATAGCTTCAGTACCACTCAATGGGAAGCTTAGCCTCCTGCAGTTTTGCCGTTGGCGAGGCCTCCTAACTTGAAAGAACATCATTAATCTTTAAATAGCCTCTTAGCTAGTTGGATTTGAAGGTATCACTGAGTAAACAGGCTGTCCTTCGACAATAATTATGCAACACATCGAGGTGTAGAGCCGCACACGGCCTCGCTGAGCTGTAATCTGCTTCACTGTGTATCTAGATCGGATGAGGAATGGTGTCCACCCCTCCCTGAGAGGACATACCTGATGGAAGGCTGCGAGGACAGACCTTCGCCCCCTCAGAGGAACAACGCTTCCTCTCCAGCCACCTCCTACAGTCACCAGTCAACCGCCACGCTCACTCCGTCACCGCACGAGGAGCCCCAAGCCCACCATGACCTCCCCCGTCAGAACCAATCAAACAGCCAGCAGTTGTCACGGTACGTACTTACTGTATTTTCTAAAGGTTGTGTCCATTTGACTGCACTGTGTCAATGTGTTTAAGTTCAGCAAATGTGCTGATGGGGTATCATGTCACATTCTGACTGTTTCGATGGAAGGGGATTTCTCTGCTAATCACAGTCATTTTACTGCTTACTGTTTAGTGCTTCGTTCACTTCTCAGTAGAATTCACAATTACAGATAAGCAGCCTAGCTAAATTGAGTGCTGTTGTCAGATATGACAGACAGAATAAAACGACAAAACCAATAAAATCACATTATTAATCATGCCAAAAATCATGTGTTTAGCTGTATAGTGAACCTCACTCCTAAACATTACAAGATTTAGCTTCTGCTTCAGTTTATTTTTTGCTCCAGTAACATGTTGCCCTCACTTCCCAAAGCAGAAGGTTACCCTGCGGTCCCATGCCAGTTCCCCAGGCACCGAGCCCGCTGCTCACCCAGTCCAACCCCAACCTCTCCGGCCAACAGCATCACAGCTCATCAGAGGTTGGCATGCTGCAGTGCCAGAGTCCTGCCCATCGCTGCCTCCAGAGCCAGGGCCCAGCTCTGAATGAAGACAGCATCAGCACGACCACACCAGGTAAAGTGGCTGACGTGCACACGCATACAGAATACAGAGTAGCAGCCCCCACCCTGGAAGCTGATTTAAAGTTGATTTAGTGTTTGTCATGTGAGTAATCCTTCTGCATCGTCTCCTTGCTATTGATTATTTATCCCTTTTCACCCACAGTGCACAGTCGCTCCTCCCCCGCTGATACAAGTACTCCACCCAACCAAAAATCAAGAGTGAAAAAAAAAGCGTCCAAGACTTCAGCTTACAGAAGAGACATACAAGGAGGTGGGCAGATTCAAATATGTGAATCACAGATACTGTGACTGTCCACAGCTCTGTTAGAAAGGCAAGATGAGAGGCTGGTATTCCTGACTATGGATGGAAATTGTAATCTCAGCTTACAGACTGTAATATGTTTACTGGATAAGCATGATTATTATCACTGGAAATGGAAATAAAAATCTGAAATTGCAGTCTACTGTGAATCCATAACCTTGGAAGGAACAAGAACAAGACCTTTCATCTTAATAAGTGAATAATCATTTCAATTTCCATCAAGAAATCAAGACTGTAAGTCTCTTCACTTTTCTCAATTAGCAAAGAAAACAAAGAGAGAAATAAGAAAAAGCTGTCATTTTTTGGAAACCAAGAAAACTGTTTTTTAACAGAAACCTGACAATGAAAAAAAAAAAAAAGTTCTTTCTTAAAGTTTAAATGCTCTTTCCCTGTATCTCATTTTTTTTAGACCTGCCCCCTCCTCCAGAACCACCCCCAGAAGAGGGCAGGTTACAGGACCCCCAAGGGTGCATGGAGGCCAACTGTGTGACAAACGGCACCCTGTCCTCCCTGGAGAGGACTGAATATAGCATTAATAGCCAGCAGCGAAAAGGCTCAGGACAGAGACACACTGACAGTAAGTGTGTTGTATTTCAGCCATAATGCAGTTTAAGGTTAGACAAATCAAATTTAGGACAGAGAGTGTGGGCTCTCTTGGAAATGTTGTGCTTCTTGCAGAAGAAGAAAGCGGAAGAAAAGGCAGCACTTATGCACTCGGCTGATGAAGCCTCTTCCACATAATGATGCACCATGGCCCACTACTGCACTGCAGTATTACACGGGAGAGTGAAACGGGTCTGTTTGTAACATGTCATTCTTTATAAATGACTTTGCAAAATAACCGTGAAGCCAGCTCTCCTGGCCATTGTCAGAAACAAAAGGCATGGCTCAGAGAATCTAAAAATCCTGCAGTGTGTATCCCTCACAGAATATCATGTGAAAACTCAGTGTTGTTTTTCCATACCCAACTCCAAAAATAAATCTGGGTAAATGTGTGGTTATTGAATTCATTTGGATGGAAATGTATTCAATTCAATTTCAGTTTAATTATATAGCGTCAAATCACAACAACAGTTGCCTCAAGGTGCTTTATATAGTAAGGCAGGGGTGTCCAACTCCAGGCCTCGAAGGCCGGTGTCTTGCAGGTTTTAGGTATTACCCTGGGTCAACACACCTGAATCAAATGACTATGTCATTACCAGGCCTCTGGAGAACTTCAAGACCTGTTGAGGAGGTCATTTAGCCATTTAAATCAGCTGTGTTATATCAAGGACACATCTAAAACCTGCAGGACACCGGCCCTAGGCCTGGAGTTGGACACCCCTGTCCTAAGGTAAAGACCAGTGAAAATAGAGAAAACCCCAACAATCAGATGACCCCCTATCAGCAAGCACTTTGGTACCAGTGGGAAGGAAAAACTCCCATTTACAGGAAGCCTCAAGCAGAACGAGACTCAGGGAGGGGCGGCCATTTGCATTGGCCTTTTGGGGTGAGTGGACAGGACAAAGACACGCTGTGGAAGGGAGCTAAAGATTAATGATTAAATGCAGAGTGGTGAATAAACACATACTGAGTTAAATTTGTGAGTGAAGAAGACACAAACACTCAGTGCATCATGGGAAACCCCCAGCAGTCTGGACCTATTGCAGCGTACAGGGACTTAGGGTCCCTGTACGCCCGTATATAAGCTTTATCAAAAATGGAAGTCTAAAGCTTAATCTTAAAAGCAGAGAGGGTGTATGTCTCTCGAATCCAAACTGGGACTTGGTTCCACGGAGGAAGGGCCTGAAAGCTGAAGGCTCTGCCTGTTATTCTAATTCTGAATACTCTAGAAACCAGCAGTAAACCAGAGGTCTGAGAGTGAAGTGAAGCTGAGAGACAAAACAATAAGATTACGGCCATGTCCACACTAATACGTTTTCGTTTGAAAATGCATCGTTTTCTCTCCGTTTGGCCTTCTGTCCACACTGAGACGGCGTTTATGGTCAAGGAAAACTGAGCTTTTTGAAAACGCTCTCCAAAGTGGATACATTTGAAAACGCCATTTTCGCGTCGCAGTGTGGACAGCGTAACCGCAGGCTTTCGGAAACGATGACGCATTTTAGTCATATTATCCAGTCATGTGACCAATTAAACTAAGATTGCGGAGGGCGTTATACAGCAGTTGTTTTGTTTGCTCTCAATTTTGACAGCCCTATTAAAGATTAATATCAGTTTGTACAAGCTCCAGATAGCTTTTCTTCAAATTCTTTAATTCTCACTCACTTTTGCAACACTTTTGTGTTACTCACAGCAACACCTCCACCTCATTGTTAGTCCATTTAAAAAACTTTTTCTCGACATTTTGCCACGGCGTTTTAAAGAGCCGGAAAGTAAATAAACAGCAGACAGAATTACCGCAGGTCGAATCATCTTACGTTTCACGCATGCGCAATAGAGGACCATAAGCGTTTCAGTCGTTTCAGTGTGGATGAACAACTGTTTGGAAACGATTAAAAACGATAGTGTGGACGTGGAGCGTTCTTAGACGAAAACGCCGTTTTCAAATTTATCTGGATTAGTGTAGACGTAGCCTACATCTGAAAAAGTGTTGTCCAGATCAGCTGCAAAATGTCCAAATGCACCTTTATTTTCCCATTTGCATCTGTCTCTCCAGATGAGGAGATGATCCTGTACAGCAGTAAGGCCGGTTACCTCTCCAGAGGTCAGATGTCCAGTAACTGTTCAACTACAGGAAGTTCCTCATCGAGAGGCTCCACAGGCTCCCGGGGGCTCAACTCAGCCAGGAAACACAATGAGGTAAAATTCTGCAAAACAAACAGTTATAGAGTTTTGTGCACCTCTAATGGTTTTAATAATTGATTATTTTATATATTCATGAATATGAGAACAAAGCCTCTTCATGGGATTCAGTTTAATCTACATATCATTACTGATATGTGAAGGCACTTCAGAGAGGGCTTCTACACCCCCCCCCCCCCCCCCCCCCCCCCCCCACACACACACACACACACACACACACTCACACCGTCACTCTCTCAGGCCCATTCATACAGATCTGCCACTACCATTTGCTTCAAAACCTTTACAGTAAGAAACAATGTTAGGCCTACACAACCACTGCTCTCTCTGGAGTGCACTTCTGAGGGCACACTTAACTATGGGAGCACTCTTTTAAATGCACCCCCTGCAGGCTCCCTTGCGACGTGCCAGTGTCTTTTATGGTGGAGCACGCTGTGCCAGCTGAATGGAAGGCTCTGAAGGGAATTTGTGCTTACAAAGTTTGACATTACTGTAGGTAGGCAGCAAGCTGGGTAACCCAACAGGAGCTTAATCCAAAGTGATGGGAGCTCTTTAAAGTGAAATTCAAATTGTATGTAAATTCAGTTTGTAATCTGTGTTTTGGATTGGTTAACTGCATGGAAAAAACTGAAAAGGTTGTGTTAATTAATTTCATGCAGGCACAATGCTGAAAAGGATCAGGGCAAATATTTTCTTCTATGTAATTAAATGGATAAAATAGCTTTCAGCCACAACTTTGACTCTGGTTACTTTCAAAATTCAGTGTTAACCTACATACGCAGTGGTTTATGAGACATGGTTAGTGCAGCAGCTTTGATGCATTCCTTTAATGCTGTAGCTGTTAAGCTTACAGCTGTAACCCGAGGCATCACTATAAAGCTGCATGTGTGAGGAAACAGAGAAAGGATGGCCCTGTCACGGGTCACTTCTCAGTGCACATCAGACATGAGTGTCGCAAAGCAACTTGTAAAAGTGACACACATGCACAATCACTCTTTTCTCTTGCCACACACACACAAAGGTCCCTTATATTCCCCTCCACCCCCTCGGTGGAGAACTAAAGAACACCTCACCCCTGCTCCACATGCCCCTAACTGACCCACACTGACCTTTTTCACACCTTCCCAGGCACATGAAAGCACAATCCTCCTTAAAGTTACAGGAAGCCTGGATTAGGTTACTTCTTCCTCATGTGGTGTTATTGCCTGCTTATCATGTGGCCTTTGATCCAGACGGCCAGTCTAGGATGGGCGACGGAAGGGCAGCAGATGTCTTCAAGCCTGTTAAAAAATGCTCCGAGGCTAGGAACTAAATAGGCCACTGTAACAGTGGCATTAGAGAGGTGTGTATGAACGTTTGAGACACTGAAGTTTTTTTCATACTTTTTATATCTCCTTTTAATTTCATAGCGTGTTTTGTGAAATCCATCCATCCTGACCTTTGTATGAAGTTAATTAGATTTTTGTTAAGTAGCATCACTTTTGATTCTTTTGAAACAATCTTTCTGGACTGAATGCAGAATAATGACAATCAAAATGCAGTACATGACACGATCATCAGAAACTGGAACAACTGGCAGTGCTTTAATATGTGTTTAATATGGGGAACCTAGTCTGCTCAAGCATAGTTCACATGATTGTTTGTACAGCACTTTGGTCAATCTGTGCTGTTTTTAAATGTGCTTATAAATAAATTGATTGACAGTCAGTAAAATGCACTACATACATAAAAGACTGCCTCAGACAAGCTGTTTTATCTCCCTCTGCCCTTTGAGCTAATTTTCTTCTGATTGGCTGCCCCGCGGGCTTTTGGTTTACATCCATAACTGTAGCAGTATACTGTATATGTGATTAAACAAAATAAGGAAATGCATTTTAGATCCACTTGGAGAGGAATTCCTGTTTGTAGTAGCAACTTCACTGTGATCAGCATGGAGCTGAAAGCTTAATTTTTACATTAAAAGATGAGTATTAAACATTGCATCATATTATTTGCAACACTTGCATGTGTTTTGTGTTACTGCAGAGCTTCCAGAAACAGATTTTAGCTGGAAGCTGTTTTCAGCATCCTCCGGTACATCGTGGAAATGTCAACAAGTCACTTAACTTCCTGTTAAGTGGTGCTGACTCAAAATTTGCAAGATAGGTGATTACTGCAGAAATGTGGCTCAGATCAAGAGGAAATTGGCTGAAGTTCTTCACCCTGACAGCTAAACAGTCTTGATAAAAACTGATTCAATCTTCATGGATGGATTAAATTGGCCCTTTATACCAAGTTACTGCTAGAATAATTTGTGTACTACGGTGTCCTGATAACTCGTTCTGTGAGACTGATTGTTTAAGCTACTGATGTTATATTTCTCTCTTTCAGGAATTAAGATAAAGAAATTCTATCAGTGTACCTTTGATCACCCTCCTGCTCCCCGCCCATCTAACCACTGTGGAGACAATAAGCTGAACAAGACATGGAGCTTAGGTTTGACTCTAGGTTCCTGAAACCCTATGTTATTGCTGTAAACAGACTTTACATTCTGCTTTTGGTATTGCTCCGAATATTTATGAGCCACTCAGATCACTCCTCACCTTTGGTTTGTAAATACCTGTGTCTGTATTTTGTGAGCTCTGGATACAGGGGTAAAAGATGTATATTGTATTTATGAGGATTAAAAAAACACAAACGTCTTCTTGAATGTGCCAACTTTTTTTCTCAAAATGTATACTTTTTGGAAAAGCATTAACTACTGTTGCACTCTTGTTGTGATGGCAAAACAACAGAAAATATGAAGCACAAAGTGTGTTTTCTGGTCGAGAATGAGGGGTGGGGGGGTCAGAAAAACCAAAACGAGCTGGGTCTCACTCCCAGATGGACGTCTCCGCCCCCCAGCGCTTCCCCACCAGGATCCCTGCTGCCATGTTGTCCGCTACGAATGTCATATTTTTCTATGTTTCCTCTGGTTTCTCTGCTGCAAAGTGTTCCACTCTGCAGACAGACAGACAGACAGACAGGCTTTATGAAAGTTTGATTGTAATCCCTCTGCTTCCCCTCTTGTCTGTCTGAGAGGCTGTTTGCTGTGTTTGTCAGATGAAATGTCAATATACTCCCTCCAAAACAAACAAACAAACAAACAAACAAAAAATGTCTGTGGACTGACTTTTTTGTACTCTTGTTGTTTTGTAAATGTACAGTAAAATACATTTGATGACCTCTGCCTGTACTCATTCTTTTTTCAGAAAGCATAAGACAGTGCATGCATTTGGTTCGTTTTTAACCATGCCACAGTTGCCATTAGTTGCCTCAGTTGGTGGCTTTTTTAAAACTCTATATCAAGGGTATTAAGACTTTTTGTCTGCATTTAGCTGTGTGTGTGTGTGCATGCATGTGTGTTGGATTTTTTGTGTTGTGTTGCAGTGAATGACAAAGTTACCTTAGGTGAAGGTAAGTTCTGTCGCACACCGAGTCAGTTTCTGAAAGGTTTTCACTATTATTTATTTATTTAATGACCGTGCTTCATAACTGATCTACATCGGAATCTAACCTCGAACACTAATCAGTTATTTAGTAGAAAAACAATTTTATGCAAACTGGCATCGTAACTTTCCACAGGGATTATAAGAGCTCTATGATATTTTTTACGTAAATCAAATTAAATCCTCCCACTCAGTTCAACAACATTCAGCTCTGTGGATAAAACCTTTTAAAAGAACATTTTTAAATATAATGTATTACCACATCACTACATCGCATCATAACCTGTAATCTCAGGTCTGAATGAACGTATAACAATAGCTTGTGATACTCACTGTAACAACAATCCTTGTGCAAATCTTTTTATTTGGCCTTAATATCAGGTTTATACTTTGGGCTTGTTAGTACCAGTTGAGCCTCATTTGAATGCCACAACATACCTGTGTGTTGGTGCTGACGTTGCCTTTCCTTTACGACCACTGTACCAAAGTCACAATTTTCTGGTTTCTTTAATGTGATAATGAGTTCACTACTCAAATGGGCTTCACAGTCACTAGATTTCCATCCAATTTAGCACTACTGGGATGTTAATGAATGGGAGGTTCACATCAACTCAAATCATGATGAATCTGCAGTAAGTGTTCTAATGTTATCATGAACATATTATGATGAAACCTCTGAGGAAGGTTTGAAGCACCTTGTTGAATCTATGCACTGAATATTAAACACAGCTGTGAAAGCAAACAGGGATCCAAACTGATACTAGCCAAGTGTACCTAATGAAATGCCTGGTTAGTCTAACTCCTGCCCATAACTGTATATAGGATGTATGTTACCCGTTGGTTTATGGACTACAGATTTTGAAGTGTAAGTATTTGTGTTGTGGGAACTGTCATGTTTTTTATTTTACTTTTTAAGGTGATCGTATTTGCACAAGAGGATAGGCTGCTAAATTATGAATCATCATTCTTTTTAGGAACACTGGACTCAGAATGTAAACAGGCAATTCAATTTATTGCAATTCAAGTTGTTCAAGTCAGCTTGAAATTGTAAAAGTGTAAGTGGTAAACCGCCAGAGATTAAAAAAAAAAAAAAGGTAAGGTTACTCAAAACTGAAAAGTAATGTACATTTCAGAATTATACAAAAAGGCCTTCAGGGAACACAAAATGGGTTAACAATTCAAAGCCTTAAAAGCTGGTGCTACTACTTCCTACAGGTGTTCCAACTTTTCTGGATTACTTACAGTGTTCGTGTGTTGGAACACACTATGGTACCATACCCTCGTAAGCATCAGTTGAACAGTATTGTACTGCAGAAAGTAGTGTGATGCTACAAAAATGGTGAGATAAAGGCAAATAAAAATGGAAGAGAGACAGACCATCATAACACTTAAAAATGTAGGTCTTTCCAACAGAGAAATTGCAAAGAAAGTCAAGATGTCAGTGAGTGCAGTTTCCTTCACCATCAAAAGGCACTCAGAAACTGGGCCAAACTTTGACGAAAGGAAGAGGTCTGGGAGACTCAAAGCCACAACTGAATCAGAGGACATTTCTGAGAGTTAACAGCTTGCGTGATAGGTGGCTCACAACAGCTTGAAGCACAGCTTAATAGTGGTCATAGTAAGAGTAACAGTTTCAACTGTGAAGAGAAGACTTTGAGCTCCAGGTTTGACAGGACAATGCTAAGACGTCAGAATATGACAAAGAAGCTTGCCTGGGCCATGAAACACTGCCATTGGACTACTGAAGACGGGAAAAAGGTATTATGGACGGATTAATCAAAATTTGAAATCTTCGGTTCATCATTCAAGATCTGTGTACGCCATCGAGTAGGCGAAACGATGGCTCCTCAGTGGGTGGCATCAACTGTCAAACATGGAGGAGGAAGTGTGATTGTTTAGGGCTGTTTTGCTGGATCCAGGGTTGGTGACTTCTACAGAGTGAGAGGCACCCTGAACCAAAACTGCTACCACAGCATTCTGCAGCACCACACAATACCCTCATGTAGTTGGTCAGGGGTTCATCCTACAGCAAGATAATGACCCAAAACATAAGTCTAAGCTATGCCAGAACTACCTCAGGAAAAAAGAACAAGATGGTAAGCTTGAAAACATGGAGTGCCCAAGACCGTCTCCAGACTTAAACCCCATCAAGCTGGTTTGGGATGAACTGGACAGAAGAGTGAAAGCAAAGCAACCTACAAGTGCCACATTTATGGAAACTTCTGCAACAGATATGGGAAGAACTTTCTGAAGAATATTTGATTTCTATTGTTGAAAGAATGCCACAGGTGTGTTCAGCTGTTATATCTGCCAAAGGTGGCTACTTTGATGAGTCAAAAGTTTAGAAAACATTTTGGTCTAAAAATTGATTCACTGATTTCTGTTTTCACTCCAGTTGCTTATTTGTAAGTTCAGTTCAGAGCGCAATGTGACATTAAACTGCATAATTTTCAATAAAAAATTGGAAAAATTGGAGTGTTCTAAAACTTTTGACCATAAGTGTATAAGAACCAGTCCATTTACCATAAAAGCAAAAAACTGACCCCTGTTAGGGTGAGGCTCTGTGTCCATGCTGCTCACATGACAAACAATTTGGGACAATGTTTCCTGTTTCCCCACATCTCATTTCTACTCTTGGGGATGTGCACGAAAGACAAGTGCCATCCATGGAAGACCACTCTTACACCTTCTGAGACTTCCTGACATCTGCTGCTAATGTTGGTGTCTGATACCATAAGACACGGGTTGGAGCTGATTTTGAGGGGACAACTGCAGCAAAAAAACAAAAAAAAGAAAATAAGGCCACAATGGACTTCTTTCAGGGGCTACTAAAAAGTCATACTGCTGGGGCATGTCTGATGGTGTGAATTCTTGAAAAGACCTTTTAAAGATAGGAAAGGTAATTTTCTTAGTTTTCCAGCCATACTCTGGTATTTCACTGTCATTCTTATGGGATTTTCCTGGATGTGCAGCACATTCAAGTAGATTCTTTTGACATACAGAAAATAATCAATACAACGAAGGCTGAAAATTATTTACTCTGGTGCAAACTTCTAAAAACATGCATCATCTAAGCATGCAGTCTTTAACTCCCCATCCACCATTTCCAGCTAGAACTACATGAATAAATAAACAAAAGCTCTTGCTTATTGCTGAAGTTCTGTTTGCTTCTTATTCTCCTAATGCCTCATTCTTTCTCCAGCTTCACAGTGCGTTGCACCTGGGTGAGTAGTGTACTCGCCAAAGAGCATGAAATTGGCCAAATTCACTTCTCGGAGAGTTCAACACACTCTCCCCTCTGTCCACCAGAGACAAGGCATGCATTACCCTCCACTGCTCTACAGATGCTCGCTGTGTCTTGGCATCATGGCTTGCAGGCTCAGACACACATGAATAGCCAGGGGTATGCTTCCTCTTTCAGAGCTCTTACCTGAATGGAGCACGATAAGATGCTGCAGCACAGCTTTGTTGACTTCCACAGATAAAGATGCTGGAGGTGGAAACCAAGTGAATACATTAAGAAATCTTCTGATAGATGCAGGATGAGCTTAAACTTGATGACTGTGTTGGTGTTTGACTGGCAAAAACTACAATAACCCACACACAGTTACAGTGTATTCTTGTGAGCAATGCACACAGCCTTAGGGGAACATATTGTAGGTGCTAAATTGATTTTTCCATGCTTATTAAGATGGGATTCTCAACAGGCTTTATTTCATGATGGTCTCAGTTACATAAAAACAGATTTGATTCACCAAAATATAGATTGCTAAAGCTTCTGTTTTAGATTGTGCTGAAGGACTTGCATAAATCAGATTTAGACCTGATTTTGCAAAGCAGAGCAGCTTTACAGAACGACTACAGATGAAATGCATCAGGTCCGGTGAGACGGGCTGTATGAGAAATTCTAAAAAAAAAGGAAAAAAAAAGAAAAGAACAAAAAGCGAGCTGCTGTTGAGTTCAACGCGAAAAAAATGAATTCCAAAAAGAAGCATAAACGACAAAGTCCAAAAGAGAATCGTAAATGAATCTAAAGCACAGGGAAACACATGGGGAATGAAAACAGACACTCTGACAAAGACTAAGGGGGACTCAGTAATATTTAAATCCTTCTACTCACAGTAGTCTTCAGTAGGCATGTGTATCAGATCACCAACCACATCTGAGAGCACTTCACTCTCAGACTTGTGCTTCCCAGGGTATGTAAAAGTAGAATGGGAGGCCTTCAGCTTTCAGGCCCCTCTTCTATGGAACCAGCTCCCAGTTTACATCCAGGAGACGGACACCCTCTCTGCTTTTAAGATTAGGTTTAAAACTTTCCTTTTTGATTATAGGCAATAGGCCGCTGGGGGCTTCCCATGATGCACTTTCTTTTTCAATTATTATGTGTTTATTCACCACTATGCATTTAATCATTATCATTAATTATTATTCATCTCTGGCTCTCCTGCACAGTGTATCCTTTGTCATGCCCCCCATCCACCAGTCATTATGGAAAATCCACTCTGGAGACTAACTGAAACTAAACTGAACTGAAACCAAAAAATCAAAATGAAATAATTTGTTTTTCAAAAATAAGATATAAAACTATAATAGCTCTGGTAGATAAACAGAGATGACAGAGTGATACACAATCTTGACACAGAAAGCCACAAGGAGAAGGCTAAGAAAATAACAAGAGACTTAGCAGAATACAGCAACTGAAACAGTGAACAAAGATATAAAGGGGCATGATCAACAAGTATAAACGTATATAGCTGAGATCAAATAGAACATCTATATAATAACATAAATGAATCCAAAGTCCACAAACCAAAAACCCAGGACCCCGGCAGAATGGAAAAGTATCAGGTTGGAAGTTGACAGTGAAAAGTATAGACTGAGGAAAGTGACCAAAGGTCATAGACAATATACTTGATAAACCATGAACGGCAGCATGAATAGGATGTACTACTCCAAAAATAATGAATAATGTTTTATTTCTGGATCTTTGGAATATACTTTTTAGTTTAGTTTGAGAATGATGTGCTAGTGAAAGAAAAAAGTAGAGACTTCTAATCAAACACAGCATTTTCATGGCTAGCTGAATACCATCAGCAACATAGATGTGTTCATGCTGGGTCATGCCATGGCAGAGCTAACAAAAGTGGAAACTTGAAACTTTTCATATTTTGTGGTATCATAATGAACTGATTATGTGTGCCTATTTATGTGTGCCTATGCCAAGAGGCACACATATTACTATTCGTCGGATTTATTATGTGTGCCTATGCCAAGAGTTCCTGTTTCTCTTTATTCTTTAGTATTCTTAAAGTTGCTTCCGTACGTTTTTCGGCACTTAACTACTCCCTCAGTTTTCAGCCGATTTTCTCCGTTCAAACTCTAAACTGTTCTGCTCTTTCTGCTAACGACTGCTATGACTTTTGGTGTTTATTACTATTATACTTTTTAAAATATTACACTTTTTTCCTTTAATTTGTCCCATTGAAATGAATGGAAAACTTCCACAATTCTGCTAAAACTTGCTTGGTTTTGAAACTTAACTGCTTCCTCATACTTTCACCTAGAAACTCCATTCAAACTTTAAAATGTTCTCAGATTATTAGGCTATTCCTGTGTGATTCAGCTTTTATACCTCTTTAAGTTTTCAGTTGCAAAATTGTGATTTTTCAGAAAATACATGCGTTGTTATGGTTGCTATGCAATTAACTCAGAGTGGACAGTGAAACTTTCTGAATTTTCACCACTTGTCCGAACAACTTCTTGCTACTCGCTCAATTTCCACTCAACCCCCACAAATTATACATCGAAACGTAGGTATTTTTGCTGGCTTTCAGAAAATGTCACTATCATTGTTATGGGGCTTACAGATCTTTTGCAAATCTCCTCAGAGTAACATAAAGTCTCAAAACTCTCCATAGAAACTCAACGGAGAGCTTCTTCAAAATCAGCGCTGGAATTCTCTAATGACAGGCATTTTCAAATCGTCATATCTCCTTAATGAAACAAAGTTGAGACATGAGGCTTGTGCCAATATATCTTCAGAAATCCCTGATGCTCACAACTCAAGAATTTTTTCCTCACCTATTACCGTTTGGCCATGAATTACACTTGTTTGAGGGGAGGAAATTTGTCCCTCACTCAGATTTCTTCAGATTTCAAACTCTGGAAATGAGGCACTTTTTTCTCTCGTCATATCTTTTTGATGGATTTCAACAGAGACCTGAAAATTTCCATGACTGTTCACCAAAGCCTGCTGTTTCTTACGGTGAAAGAATGATTTTGATGCTCCATATAGATTTAGAGTTACAAAACGTTGTTTGAGGGCAAGTCAAGGCAGTTTTGCTTTGCCTCTACTCAGTTACAGTGTATTACAAGTCATATATCTTCAATAATTTATATTTTATCTCTGAATTAAGAAGACCTGCAGATTCCCCCATGTCTTCTGAACAAAACGGTGTCAGAATGAGCGTTCTAGCCCCTACGGTTAGGAAATTATAGCCATTTGTTCGAGGGGAATCCTGAATGTGAGAAATACACTGAAGAAGACTCATACTTCTCTCTGTCTGTGTGTGTAAGGGCTGATTACAGCAGGTGCAGCCAATTTAGCTGACCTAGATATACCAAGCCCAGACTCTTAACAGCCACTGTACACTTTGCTCTATGTGTATGTGTGTGTGTGTATCAATATTTCTCCCATGTTAAAGTATTACTCCTCCATAATAGTATTTGTGCTAAATCAAAGTACTTCTACTACATCTTAGTACTTCTGCTCAATCATAGTATTTCTGCTAAATCATAGTGTTTTTGAAAAATCATGTTGTTTGTGCCAAATCATGGTTTGGGGGCAAAACCATAATATTTATTTTATGTTATAGTATTACTATTAAGTGGAGGAATGTCTGTTATGTTATAGTATATTTGCTGAATACAGTATATCTGCCAAATCATAGTATTTATCACAAATCATGGTATTTATGCAAAATTACAGTATTTCTGCTAAAAAGCAGAAATAATACCTTTTAGCAGAAATTTCTGTCAAAAGATATTATTTATGTTAAAACATAGTATTTCTACTAAATCATAGTATTTTTGCCAAATCATAGTATTTATAGCAAATCATAGTATTTGTACCCAAACATAGTATTTCTGCCAAATTGTAGTATTCCTTCAAAATCATAGTATTACTGCAATTTCGTAGTATTTGAGCAAAATCGTAGTATATGTGCAAAAACATAGTATGTCTGCAAAATCACAGTATATCTGTTATGTTATAGTATTACTACTAAGGCATAGTATTTCTACCAAATCATAGTATTCCTTCAAAATCATAGTATTACTGCAATTTCATAGTATTTGAGCGAAATCGTAGTATTCGTGCAAAAACATACTATGTCTGCAGAAATCACATTATATCTGCTATGTTATAGTATTACTACTAAGGCATAGTATTTCTACTAAATCATAGTATTCCTTCAAAATCATAGTATTCCTTCAAAATCATAGTATTACTGCAATTTCATAGTATTTGAGCGAAATCGTAGTATTCGTGCAAAAACATACTATGTCTGCAAAATCACATTATATCTGCTATGTTATAGTATTACTATTAAGGCATAGCATTTCTACCAAATCATAGTATTCCTTCAAAATCATAGTATTACTGCAATTTCAAAGTATTTGAGCGAAATTGTATTATTCGTGCAAAAACATACTATGTCTGCAAAATCACAGTATATCTGTTATGTTATAGTATTACTACTAAGTCACAGTATTCCTGCCAAGTCGTAGTATTTGTACTAAATCATGGTACTCGTGCCAAATCATAGTATTTGTTGCAAATCATAGTATTCAAATCAAAATATAGTATTTGTACCAAAGCATTGTATTTGTACGAAGTACTGTATTTTTGGCAAATCATAGAATTACTGCAATTTCATAGTATTTTGAGGAATCCCTTTTGTTATAGTATTACTTCTAAGTCATAGTATTTGTACTGAAACATAGTATTTCTGCCAAATCATAGTATTACTGCTATTTCATAGTATTTGAGTGAAATTACAGTGTTTCTGCAAAAACATTGTATTTCTGCTAAATCATAGTGTTTCTCTCATCTTAAAGTACTCAATTATTGTATTTGTCCCAAAGTTTAGTATTATCTCTGCTAAATCATAGTGTCTGCCAAATCATAGTACTTGTGCCAAATTATAGTATTTGTGCCCAATTAATATTTCTGTTATGTTATAGTATTACTACTAAGTCGTAGAATTTCTGTTATGTTCTGCCAAATCATAGTATTACGGCTATTTCAAAGTATTTGAGTGAAATTACAGTGTTTCTGCAAAAACATTGTATTTCTGCTAAATCATGGTATTTCTGTTATCTTAAAGTACTTGCACTCAATTATAGTATTTGTGGCAAAGTTTAGTATTTCTGCCAAATCATATTATCTCTGCTAAATCATAGTGTCTGCCAAATCATAATATTTGTGCCTAAGCGCAGCATTTGTACCAAAACATAGTATTGCTGCTATATCATAGTATTTGAGCCAAATCATAGTATATGTCCTAAAACATAGTATTACTGCCAAATCGTAGTATTTGTCCTAAAGCATAGTATTTCAACAAAATCACAGTATTTCTGCTATGTTATAGTATTTGTGCTTGTAGAAAAACCTGTGTTAGTGTTAGCTACATTACCCAGCAGCCTCTGAGCAGTGAGGGAATTCATGGGACTTCTGAGCTAGATGGTCTTCCTTCGTTCCTGGGCTAATGATTGAGGAGAGAGCTGCTGGGAAGGGGAGCAAATAGCCCATCCTGTATTTGTTGGGGATGGTGTGTGTCACATAAACGTGAGTTAATGTTCCATGCTTAACATGTTTACCCTGCTACTTGTGTGTACTGGTTTTAGTTACCTTTAGCGTATGTGCTAGTTAGCGATAGCTATGGCATCCCAGTTATTTGATTGTTTTGGGCTTGTTCCTGCTTTGTTTGTTCCCCCTGCAAATTTATGTGAATTTGTACACTGTAATATTGCTGTATTACTTAGTGGCTAAGTAGGCTGACTGTTACTAAGTGCATCAGTGTACATAGGTCATCTCTTGTGTTGGAGTGCCCTCTTGTGGCGCCTTTTGGGTAGTGCCTTAGTAAACGTGAACACTGCAAAGAAGTGGTATCAGACTGGTTTGTAGTGGAGGAATTTGTTGCCAGTTTCTTTCATCTTTAATCCGTATTCATGTTGTAATGTAGTAACTTTTGTGGCACAAATACCACAATATGGCAGAAATACTATGTTTTGGCACAAATACTTTGATTTGGTATACTTTAGCTTCTTCACCCCTTTTCAGCAAAATTTTCATTTTTTTCACCCCTTTTCAGCACAAATTCCAGCTTTTTTGGCTGTTTTCATAAAAAAAATCTTTTCAGCAGAAACTCTGCTGATTCATCTCTTTTCAGTGCAAGTTTCTGCTTCTTTGCCTCTTTTCTGCAGAAACTCTGCTGATTCATCTCTTTTCTGCAAAATTGTCAGCCTTTTCACCTCTCATCAGCACAATTCTCAGCAGCTTCTGCTAATTTCAGCAGAATTGTCAGTCTCTCCACCTCTTCTTTGTGAGAATCAGTTTGGGTCAGTGAGATAAATCGCTGCTCTCAGTCCAGGAGGGCCAGGTTCGAATCCTGCTCAGGGTGACTTGTTTTTTTTTTTTTGTTTTTTTTCCACCACCATACAACTTTTTGCAACTTTTCATCTTTTTCAGCTTTTCAGCAGACAGCTTCAGCGTTAAGGCATCCACACAGCATTTTCGCAGGAAATGCAAACTTTTTCTAGTTATTATGTGTGCCTATGCCAAGAGGCACACATATTACTATTCGTCGGATTTATTATTATTATTATTATTATTATTATTATTATTATTATTATTCTTCAGTTTCCGCCTGAAATTTTGCAGCGAATCTCGCCTCGCAGTTTTGAGACAAGCTTCATATATGTTACCTCATTTTGTGCGGCTGGATCAGGAATGGTGTGCTATGACTTTTGGTGTTTATGACTATTATAGTTTTTTAAATATTAATATTTTAGTGAAAATTTTCCCGCGCTTCTCTGCCAAACAGTTTTGACAATAGGGTTACATATGTTAGATCATTTTGTGCGGCTGGAGCTGGACTAGTATGGTATACACTTTTGGTGTTTATGACTTTTATAGTTTTTTAAATATTAATATTTTAGTGCAAATTTAGAAAGATTCTTCTTTTGGCGCCATAGAAACAGACTTCATTTGTGGTGTGTTGGCTCCATCTTTTGGTCCCACTGATACAAATTTCAAACTTCATTTGTGGTGTGTTGGCTCTCTCTAGTGGTATGCCGGGAGTAGTACGGCCTGTCTACCCTTATTTGGATTACCGTAATGATGACAATATCAACGGTGCGCACAGCGTCGCTGCTTTCAGGAGCCATTGGAATTTTTAAGGTTGCGCAAATCATTCAAAAGTTACGGTAATGCTTGGTGGAAAACTCAATATCCCACAATTCATAGCACGCCTCTGCCGAGTCAAACAATGGCGGCCATCACTTAGTTTTTATTTTCCTCTTAATACTGTTTCTAGGTCACAAAATAAACTTTTAAGATATTTTCAGGCGAGAATATAGGTGTGTAAACTTCAAATATCTGCTCATTTTGTCAAAACATCCCATATTAGCGACAATGTTCTGACGATGTCGTTTCTGCTTGAGGCTAGCTGGCTAGTGTGGCTAGCGCGGCTTTGCTAACAAGCTACAGCCGGCCTGGATGACAGTGAGAGCGGCTTACTCTGGTTTCACACCCGGTCCTTCGTAAAGTCTCGTGGTCACAGCTGGACTTATTTTAAATAAATAAATGATTTATTTATTTATTCATTTTAGTAACGGTATAAACAGTGAAAGGTGGTGGATTGGCCAGATGTAAACTTCAAATATGTGCTCGTGTTACCAAGACATCCCATATTAGCTCTGATGGTTTCGGTGCCTGCAAAGAGCTAGACAGCTAGCTAGCTAACTGGCTGTCTTTTTGACTCAGGGTCATAGCTGGACTTATTTTTCGTTTTTATGAGCCGATGAGGGGGTTTTTT
Source organism: Pelmatolapia mariae (assembly GCF_036321145.2). Classification (NCBI taxonomy): domain Eukaryota; kingdom Metazoa; phylum Chordata; class Actinopteri; order Cichliformes; family Cichlidae; genus Pelmatolapia; species Pelmatolapia mariae. The sequence continues at coordinate 32,688,516 of NC_086236.1, read as the reverse complement.
TAGTAACGGTACAAACAGTGAAAGGCGGTGGATTGTCCAGATGCTGGTCGATGTGGAAAAAATAACTGAGTTGTTTGGTGGTCGCTGACACGGAGCTACAACCGAGGGCAGCTATCCACCGGTGTGTGTCAGACAGAGCATGCAGGGAACGAGGCGGCGAGGCGACCGCCGATCAACCGGTGGTAGATCGTGGATCAGGGAAACCGAAGGCAGGAGAAGCAGGCGGCTGCCGGTCAGAGCGTGAGGTGAACTGAATTTCAGGTAAGAAGTTATGAACTGCACTCTATTTGGGTCAGATATAAACCGAGTTTAGGTGTAGTTTATTTTCGTTGTGCTGACTTTTTACAATCAGTTATAATAACTTGTACTGCCTGCTAGCTAGCACGACGGAGTTTCTATACAGCTGTGTGCGCGCTAAGTTACTGATGTTGAACTTTATGACAGCCTCCCCTGTCATTCTCTCGCCTGTTCAAACTTCAGTCATGAAACTGATCAATGATCGGCTTTTCTCTCTTGTTTGTTTATCGCGCTAAACAACAGCAGCACGTTTAAGCTTGATCAGCTGTTGTTAGAATTCATTTGATTTTAATTTCTAGTATCAGCTGATGTTTGCTGGAGCCACAGCTGTAGAAGCGGCTGGTGGAAACCAGGAGATGACCTTACCGAATCATCAGAGCTGAACTGGTGATGGAGAAACAGGTTTACCTTTTTTTTAGGTGACATAAATGAGTTGAAGGGAAGTTATGAACTGTTTCTGAGAGAAATAAACACCAAGCTCCTTTTTTATTTAGCTGACAGCTGGTAACTGTGCAGGGGCGGATCTAGCAAAGCTTTTGCCAGGGGGCCAGGTAGGGCATCTTACAACCAAAGTTTGTATAATAATACACAAGATTGTCTGTAGACCATTGTTAATCATTCAGAACACTGTGTAAAAATAACAAAAAACAAAAAGTGAATGCAAAAGTGCATAAATATTTATTTTACGTGATTGATGTGTGTGGCGGGGCGTGGTCTGCAGTGCCGCTGCAGGGGAGGTGGACCCACCTGAGCGGCATCTGCAATCACGCCTCTCTGGCGTAGTCTGTGCTCTCTCGGCTGTTTTTTGGGTGTGTGTCAGGCTGTGAGTTGAAAAGCTACAGCCGGCTGTGTGGGTACACCAACTATGTGTGAAAAGTGGTCCATAACGTAATGCTTCAAAGCGTGTTCATGCAAACATCTTCGGGTCTGCCGTGGTACAATGGGACTTCTGCTCATGAAACTATGTGCACAGCGTCTGCAAATCGGGGCTGTACAAAGTCACTTCATCTTTACCCAAAATTGTAAGCTGTCATCTGTGAGGTGCGAGCGGTGTTTGTTTTTACCATAGTTCATGGTGGAGAATGGCTGCTCTGCTGAGTTTTGCTCTCTGTAGCTGTATGAATGGCAAACTACACTGTTTACCAGCGGCATAGGCACACTTAAAATTTCTTCTGAAATTTTCGCTTTCTAGTTATTATTATTATTATTGTGTGGATGCCCTCAAAGGGCTTCCACACTATTGAGTTCCTGTTTCTCTTTATTCTTTATACTTTATTCTGGTTGCTTCCGTACGTTTTTTGCCGTTTAACTACTTCCTCAGTTTTCAGCCGATTTTCTCAGTTCAAACTCTAAACTGTTCTGCTATTTCTGCTAATGTGTGCTATGACTTTTGGTGTTTATTACTATTATACTTTTTAAAATATTACACTTTTTTCCTTTTTTTTGTCCCATTGAAATGAATGGAAATCTTCAGAAATTCTGCTAAAACTTGCTTGTTTTTGAAACTTAACTACTTCCTCATACTTTCACCTAGAAACTCCATTCAAACTTTAAAATGTTCTCAGATTATGGGGCTATTGCTGTATGATTCAGCTTTTTCAGATCTTGTACCGTTTTAATCTTATACCTCTTTAAGTTTTCAGGTGCAAAATTGTGATTTTTCAGAAAATACATGCGTTGTTATGGTTGCTATGCAATTAACTCAGAGTGTGCACTTGTCCTTTCTGAATTTTCTCTTCATGTCTGAACAACTTCTTGCTACTCGCTCAATTTCCACTCAACCCCCACAAATTTTACATCAAAACGTAGGTATTTTTGCTGGCTTTCAGAAAATGGCACTATCAAGGTTGTGGGACTTATAGATTTTTTGCAAATCTCCTCAAAGTAACATAAAGTCTCAAAACTCTCTATAGAAACTCAATGGAGAGTTTCTTCAAAATCAGCGCTGGAATTCTCTAATGAGAGGCATTTTCAAATCGTCATATCTCCTTAATGAAACAAAGTTGAGACATGAGGCTTGTGCCAATATATCTTCAGACATCCCTGATGCTCACAATTCAAGAATCTTTTCCTCACCTATTACCGTTTGGCCATGAATTACACTTGTTTGAGGGTAGGAAATTTGTCCCTCGCTCAGATTTCTTCAGATTTCAAACTCTGGAAATGAGGCACTTTTTTCTCTCGTCATATCTTTTTGATGGATTTCAACAGAGACGTGAAAATTTCCATGACTGTTCACCAAAGCCTGCTGTTTCTTACGGTGAAAGAATGATTTTGATGCTCCATATAGATTTAGAGTTACAAAACGTTGTTTGAGGGCAAGTCAAGGCAGTTTTGCTTTGCCTCTACTCAGTTACAGTGTATTACAAGTCATATATCTTCAATAATTTATATTCTATCTCTGAATTATGAAGACCTGCTGATTCCCCCATCTCTTCTGAACAAAACGGTGTTAGAATGACCGTTCTAGTTCCTACGGTTAGGAAATTATAGCCATTTGTTCGAGGGGAATCCTGAATGTGAGAAATACACTGAAGAAAACCCATAGCTCTCTCTGTGTCTGTGTGTGTAAGTGCTGATTACAGCAGGTGCAGCCAATTTAGCTGACCTAGATATGCCAAGCCCAGACTCTTAACAGCCACTGCTCCCTTTGCTCTCTGTGTATGTGTGTGTGTGTATCAATATTTCTCCCATGTTAAAGTATTACTCCTCCATAATATTAGTACTTCTGCTACATCTTAGTACTTCTGCTCAATCATAGTATTTCTGCTTAATCATAGTATTTCTGCTAAATCATAGTATTTTTGAAAAATCATGGTGTCTGTGCCAAATCATGGTTTTGGGGCAAAACCATAATATTTATTTTATGTTATAGTATTACTACTAAGTGGAGGAATGTCTGTTATGTTATAGTACATTTGCTGAACACAGTATATCTGCCAAATCATAGTATTTATCCAAAATCATAGTATTTATGCAAAATTACTGTATTTCTGTTAAAAAGCAGAAATAGTACCTTTTAGCAGAAATTTCTGTCAAAAGATATTATTTATGTTAAAACATAGTATTTCTGCTAAATCAGAGTATTTGTGACAAATCATAGTATTTGTACTAAGTCATAGAACTTGTGCCAAATCATAGTATTTGAACCCAATCATAGTATTTCTGCCATATCATCGTATTTGTGCCAAACCATGGTATTTTTTTTCCAAATCATGGTATTTGTGCCAAATCATGTTATTTGGGCCCAATTAAAATTTCTGTTATGTTATAGTATTACTACTAAGTCGTAGACTTTCTGTTATGTTATAGTATATCTGGTGATTATAGTATATGTGCCAAATCATAGCATTTATAGCAAATCATAGTATTTGTGCCCAAAATAGTATTTCTGCCAAATTGTAGTATTTGTGCAAAAACAAACTTACTAGTACTAAGGCATAGTATTTCTACCAAATCATAGTATTCCTTCAAAATCATAGTATTACTGCAATTTCATAGTATTTGAGCGAAATCATAGTATTCGTGCCAAAACATACTATGTCTGCAGAAATCAAATCATATCTGCTATGTTATAGTATTACTACTTAGGCATAGTATTTCTACCAAATCATAGTATTCCTTCAAAATCATAGTATTACTGCAATTTCATAGTATTTGAGTGAAATCATAGTATCCGTGCCAAAACATACTATGTCTGTAGAAATCACATTATATCTGCTATGTTATAGTATTACTACTTAGGCATAGTATTTCTACCAAATCATAGTATTCCTTCAAAATCATAGTATTACTGCAATTTCATAGTATTTGAGCAAAATCGTAGTATTCGTGCAAAAACATACTATGTCTGCAAAATCACATTATAACTGCTATGTTATAGTATTACTACTAAGGCATAGTATTTCTACCAAATCAGAGTATTCCTTCAAAATCATAGTATTACTGCAATTTCATAGTATTTGAGCAAAATCGTAGTATTTGTGCAAAAACACACTATGTCTGCAAAATCACAGTATATCTGTTATGTTATAATATTACTACTAAGGCATAGTATTTCTACCAAATCATAGTATGCCTTCAAAATCATAGTATTACTGCAATTTCATAGTATTTGAGCAAAATCGTAGTATTTGTGCAAAAACACACTATGTCTGCAAAATCACAGTATATCTGTTATGTTGTAGTAATACTACTAAGGCATAGTGTTTCTACCAAATCATAGTATTCCTTCAAAATCATAGTATTACTGCAATTTCATAGTATTTGAGCGACATCGTAGTATTTGTGCAAAAACATACTATGTCTGCAAAATCACATTATATCTGCTATGTTATAGTATTACTACTAAGGCATAGTATTTCTACCAAATCATAGTATTCCTTCAAAATCATAGTATTACTGCAATTTCATAGTATTTGAGTGAAATCATAGTATCCGTGCCAAAACATACTATGTCTGTAGAAATCACATTATATCTGCTATGTTATAGTATTACTACTTAGGCATAGTATTTCTACCAAATCATAGTATTCCTTCAAAATCATAGTATTACTGCAATTTCATAGTATTTGAGCAAAATCGTAGTATTCGTGCAAAAACATACTATGTCTGCAAAATCACATTATAACTGCTATGTTATAGTATTACTACTAAGGCATAGTATTTCTACCAAATCAGAGTATTCCTTCAAAATCATAGTATTACTGCAATTTCATAGTATTTGAGCAAAATCGTAGTATTTGTGCAAAAACACACTATGTCTGCAAAATCACAGTATATCTGTTATGTTATAATATTACTACTAAGGCATAGTATTTCTACCAAATCATAGTATGCCTTCAAAATCATAGTATTACTGCAATTTCATAGTATTTGAGCAAAATCGTAGTATTTGTGCAAAAACATACTATGTCTGCAAAATCACATTATATCTGCTATGTTATAGTATTACTACTAAGGCATAGTATTTCTACCAAATCATAGTATTCCTTCAAAATCATAGTATTACTGCAATTTCATAGTATTTGAGCGAAATCGTAGTATTTGTACTAAATCATGGTACTTGTGCCAAATCATAGTATTTTTTGCAAATCATATTATTTGAACCAAAACACTGTGTTTGGACGAAGTCATAGTATTTCTTCTAAATCATAGTATTTCACCCAAATCTCAGTAGTTGTGCTAAATTGTGTGTAAGTGCTGATTACAGCAGGTGCAGCCAATTTAGGTGACCTAGATATACCATGCCCAGACTCTTAACAGCCCTGTACACTTTGCTCTCTGTGTATGTGTGTGTGTGTGTATATCAATATTTCTCCCATGTTAAAGTATTACTCCTCCATAATAGTATTTCTGCTAAATCAATGTACTTCTACTGCATCTTAGTACTTCTGCTCAATCATAGTATTTCTGCTAAATCATGGTATTTTTGAAAAATCATGGTATTTGTGCCAAATCATGGTTTTGGGGCAGAACCATAATATTTAAGACACAGTATTTCTCCCAATTCAAGGAGGCTGACTGTTACTAAGTGCATCAGTGTACATAGGTCATCTGTTGTGTTGGAGTGCCCTCTTGTGGCGCCTTTTGGGTAGTGCCTTAGTAAACGTGAACACTGCAAAGAAGTGGTATCAGACTGGTTTGTAGTGGAGGAATTTGTTGCCAGTTTCTTTCATCTTTAATCCGTATTCATGTTGTAATGTAGTAACTTTTGTGGCACAAATACCACAATATGGCAGAAATACTATGTTTTGGCACAAATACTTTGATTTGGTATACTTTAGCTTCTTCACCCCAGGTGCAGCAGGTGCAGCCAATTTAACTGACCTAGATATACCAAGCGCAGAGTCTTAAAAGCCACTGCTCCCTTTAGGCTCTGTGTATGTGTATGTTTGTGTGTCTGTATCAATATTTCTCCCATGTTAAAGTATTACTCCTCCATAATAGTATTTGTGCTAAATCAAAGTACTTCTACTACATTTAAGTACTTCTGCTCAATCATAGTATTTCTGCTAAATCATAGTATTTTTGCCAAATCATGGTATTTGTGCCAAAGCATAGTATTTCCACAAATAACAGTATTTCTGCTATGTTATATTATTATTGCTCATAGTATTTCTGCCAAATCACAATATAACTGCAAAATAAAGGTTTTTGAGCCAAATCATAGTGTTTGTGCTAAATCCTAGTAATTCTGCTCAATGATAGAACTTCTGCTATGCTGTAGTGCTTTTTGCAAGATTATAGAATTTCTGCTAAGTCAAAGTATTTCATGTAAATCATAGTATTTCTACCAAGTCCCAGTGTTTCTGCCAAATCATAAATCATAAATAATTTTAACAAAGCAAAGGTAAGACGAGAGGCTTGTGCCAATTCATCTTCAGACACTGCTGACACTCAGGGTTGGAGCAGTTTTTACAGTCATCTTACTGTTGAGCCATAAATTACGTTTGTTTGAGGGGTGGAAATCTGTCCTCTCAGTTTTCAAACTCTGAAAATGAAGCCGTTTCTTCTCTCGTCATATCTCCGTGACGGAGGTACAAAGAGCTATGAAAATCGCAGTCAAAGTACACCAAAGTCCGCTGATTCACCCAGTACAAGAATTATGCTTCTATTCCACCTAGTTTTTGAGTTACACGACGTTTTGTAACTCCAAAAAACGGCGCTTTTCGCCTCTCACCGCGATCTATTTCTGATTGCTGATCTCTTTGTTTTTCGGCCGCCCGCCCCCTTGCCAGGTGGCGCAATCAGTATTGACACGGCTCTGCACCCCAAAGGTCGTGGGTTCAATCCCACCTTGGTCAATATTTTTTTTTCACTAAAAATTGATACACTATCACAGACCTGTAATTTATATTGCTAATTTTTTTCACTACAAATGAGTAGTACAAAAACATACTATGTCTGCAACATCACAGTATATCTGTTATGTTATAGTATTACTACTAAATCACATTATTTCTGCCAATTCAAGGAGGCTGACTGTTACTAAGTGCATCAGTGTACATAGGTCATCTGTTGTGCTGGAGTGCCCTCTCGTGGCGCCTTTTGGGTAGTGCCTTAGTAAACGTGAACACTGCAAAGAAGTGGTATCAGACTGGTTTGTAGTGGAGGAATTTGTTGACCGTTTCTTTCATCTTTAATCCGTATTCATGTTGTAATGTAGTAGTACCACAATATGGCAGAAACACTATGTTTTGGCAGAAATACTTTGATTTGGTATACTTTAGCTTCTTCACCCCTTTTCAGCAAAATTTTCATTTTTTCACCCCTTTTCAGCACAAATTCCAGCTTTTTTGGCTGTTTTCAGAAAAAAAAAACCCTTTTCAGCAGAAACTCTGCTGATTCATCACTTTTCAGCGCAAGTTTCTGCTTCTTTGCCTCTTTTCTGCAGAAATTCTGCTGATTCACCTCTTTTCTGCAAAATTTTCAGCCTTTTCACCTCTTATCAGCACAATTCTCAGCAGCTTCTGCTCATTCCACCATAATTGTCAGTCTCTCCATCTCTTTCTTTGACAGAGTGAGTTAGGCACAGTGAGATGAGTTGCTACCTTGAGACCAGGAGGGCCAGGTTCAAATCCTGCTCAGGACAACATTTTTTTTTTCACCACCATACAACTTTTTGCAACTTTTCAGCTTTTTCAGCTTTTCAGCAGACAGCTTCAGCGTTAAGGCATCCACACAGCATTTTCGCAGGAAATGCAAATTTTTCTAGTTATTATTATTATTCAGTTTCCGCCTGAAATTTTGCAGCGAATCTCGCCTCGCAGTTTTGAGACAAGCTTCATATATGTTACCTCATTTTGTGCGGCTGGATCAGGAATGGTGTGCTATGACTTTTGGTGTTTATGACTATTATAGTTTTTTAAATATTAATATTTTAGTGAAAATTTTCCCGCGCCAAACAGTTTTGACAATAGGGTTACATATGTTAGATCATTTTGTGCGGCTGGAGCTGGACTAGTATGGTATACACTTTTGGTGTTTATGACTTTTATAGTTTTTTAAATATTAATATTTTAGTGCAAATTTAGAAAGATTCTTCTTTTGGCGCCATAGAAACAGACTTCATTTGTGGTGTGTTGGCTCCATCTTTTGGTCCCACTGATACAAATTTCAAACTTCATTTGTGGTGTGTTGGCTCTCTCTAGTGGTATGCCGGGAGTAGTACGGCCTGTCTACCCTTATTTGGATTACCGTAATGATGACAATATCAACGGTGCGCACAGCGTCGCTGCTTTCAGGAGCCATTGGAATTTTTAAGGTTGCGCAAATCATTCAAAAGTTACGGTAATGCTTGGTGGAAAACTCAATATCCCACAATTCATAGCACGCCTCTGCCGAGTCAAACAATGGCGGCCATCACTTAGTTTTTATTTTCCTCTTAATACTGTTTCTAGGTCACAAAATAAACTTTTAAGATATTTTCAGGCGAGAATATAGGTGTGTAAACTTCAAATATCTGCTCGTTTTGTCAAAACATCCCATATTAGCGACAATGTTCTGACGATGTCGTTTCTGCTTGAGGCTAGCTGGCTAGTGTGGCTAGCGCGGCTTTGCTAACAAGCTACAGCCGGCCTGGATGACAGTGAGAGCGGCTTACTCTGGTTTCACACCCGGTCCTTCGTAAAGTCTCGTGGTCACAGCTGGACTTATTTTTCGTTTAAATGGACCGATGATTTATTTATTTATTCATTTTAGTAACGGTATAAACAGTGAAAGGTGGTGGATTGGCCAGATGTAAACTTCAAATATCTGCTCGTGTTACCAAGACATCCCATATTAGCTCTGATGGTTTCGGTGCCTGCAAAGAGCTATATAGCTAGCTAGCTAACCGGAGTTGGCTGTCTTTTTGACTCAGGGTTATAGCTGGACTTATTTTTCGTTTTTATGAGCCGATGAGGGTTTTTTTTTTTAGTAACGGTACAAACAGTGAAAGGCGGTGGATTGTCCAGATGCTGGTCGATGTGGAAAAAATAACTGAGTTGTTTGGTGGTCGCTGACACGGAGCTACAACCGAGGGCAGCTATCCACCGGTGTGTGTCAGACAGAGCATGCAGGGAACGAGACATACGAGGCGGCGAGGCGACCGCCGATCGACCGGTGGTAGATCGTGGATCAGGAGAAGCAGGCGGCTGCCGGTCAGAGCGTGAGGTGAACTGAATTTCAGGTAAGAAGTTATGAACTGCACTCTATTTGGGTCAGATATAAACCGAGTTTAGGTGTAGTTTATTTTCGTTGTGCTGACTTTTTACAATCAGTTATAATAACTCGTACTGCGTGCTAGCTAGCACGACGGAGTTTCTATACAGCTGTGTGCGCGCTAAGTTACTGATGTTGAACTTTATGACAGCCTCCCCTGTCATTCTCTCGCCTGTTCAAACTTCAGTCATGAAACTGATCAATGATCGGCTTTTCTCTCTTGTTTGTTTATTGCGCTAAACAACAGCAGCACGTTTAAGCTTGATCAGCTGTTGTTAGAATTCATTTGATTTTAATTTCCAGTATCAGCTGATGTTTGCTGGAGCCACAGCTGTAGAAGCGGCTGGTGGAAACCAGGAGATGACCTTACCGGATCATCAGAGCTGAACTGGTGATGGAGAAACAGGTTTACCTTTTTTTAGGTGACATGAATGAGTTGAAGGGAAGTTATGAACTGTTTCTGAGAGAAATAAACACCAAGCTCCTTTTTTATTTAGCTGACAGCTGGTAACTGTGCAGGGGCGGATTTAGCAAAGCTTTTGCCAGGGGGCCAGGTAGGGCATCTTACAACCAAAGTTTGTATAATAATACACAAGATTGGCTGTAGACCATTGTTAATCATTCAGAACACTGTGTAAAAATAACAAAAAACAAAAAGTGAATGCAAAAGTGCATAAATATTTATTTTACGTGATTGATGTGTGTGGCGGGGCGTGGTCTGCAGTGCCGCTGCAGGGGAGGTGGACCCACCTGAGCGGCATCTGCAATCACGCCTCTCTGGCGTAGTCTGTGCTCTCTCGGCTGTTTTTTGGGTGTGTGTCAGGCTGTGAGTTGAAAAGCTACAGCCGGCTGTGTGGGTACACCAACCATGTGTGAAAAGTGGTCCATAACGTAATGCTTCAAAGCGTGTTCATGCAAACATTGTCGGGTCTGCCGTGGTACAATGGGACTTCTGCTCATGAAACTATGTGCACAGCGTCTGCAAATCGGGGCTGTACAAAGTCACTTCATCTTTACCCAAAACTGTAAGCTGTCATCTGTGAGGCGCGAGCGGTGTTTGTTTTTACCATAGTTCATGGTGGAGAATGGCTGCTCTGCTGAGTTTTGCTCTCTGTAGCTGTATGAATGGCAAACTACACTGATTACCAGCGGCATAGGCACACTTAAAATTTCTTCTGAAATTTTCGCTTTCTAGTTTTATACATGCAGTCTTGATGAAATTAAAATTCAATTCAATTCAATTTTTATTTATACAGCGCCAAACCACAACAACAGTCGCCTCAAGGCGCTTTATATTGTAAGGTAGACCCTACAATAATACATACAGAGAAAAACCCAACAATCATATGACCCCCTATGAGCAAGCACTTTGGCGACAGTGGGAAGGAAAAACTCCCTTTTAACAGGAAGAAACCTCTGGGAGAACCAGGCTCAGGGAGGGGCAGGGGCCATCTGCCGTTGGGATGATCAACACATAGTGAGTGAGAAAGGTGACTGAAGGAGAAATACTCAATGCATCATGGGAATCCCCCAGCAGCCTACACCGATTGCAGCATAACTAAGGGAGGATTCAAGGTCACCTGATCCACCGCTAACTCTATGAGGCAGATTCATGCCCATATAAATGCCTGAATAAATTCCAAAATGAGTAATGAGTATATCAAAGTATCTATATGGTGGTTCCTGCTAAAGTACAGTGTATACACACATACACAGTGAATTTTTTAAATGATTGGAAACTTGCTGCCTCAGTGATAAACTTGGTTGTCTAAATTTGTCCTCCAAACACACAGGATGCTTTTGTTTGCAGTTTGTTAGCTTTCATTAGTTCCTACACAAGCAAGCTTGTAGAAACAACAGAGAGCAAAGGACAGCCGCAGATAAGAAGAAGATTTACGCTACTGACCTTCTAGTATGTACTGACCTTCTACCACTCCCCCAGACTCCCCTCCATCCTCCCATCCTTCCCTTCTTTCTCTCCTCCTCTACTATAAATCACCTCACTCATTCATTAGGTCAGTGTCAGGGCTGTAACGCCCACTGAGCCTGAAGGAAGAGGGGCCGGCTGCCCGAGAGCACAGAACCACCGACCGAAGGAGGAAGGATTAAAAGAAAGGGGATGGCGTCGTTAAAAGCCACATTCCCATCTTCCACAATACAACACACCAATTTCCATGTTAATTTGCTTTGTGACAGCAGAGATGGATGTTAGTGACTGGCTGGCTGATGGGATGCAGCAATAGAAGAGTTCAAATGAAGCTATTAAGGAGGCTGGTAGTTCACTGAAAGTAGGACGTGTGTGTTGTTTGTATATGTGAGGGAATATTCAACATTTAGGGGAAGTTGCAAAATGATCAATATTTCACCTCCATGTATTTTTTAACCATATAACTGTTTAGAAGCCTAATATTCACAGTCTCACTGTACCAGACAAAAGCAAACGACAGACAAAACACCAAGAAATGGGAAATGGCACAAAAGAAAGAAAAAGAATGAAAGCTGTGAGCTATTTTTCACATGACATTATGGAAATATGAGGGTTTTAGAGGACGCAGCAAGTAAATATGAAAATGTGGATGCATGTGTTGTTGTTGTACTGTACAGCAGCTTTGAAAGTTTCCTATACGGAAAAGAAATAGAAAAAACTTATAAAAGACTTGCATCAGATTTGGCCTACTTCATATAGTGAATTATATAAGGCTTATATGATTTACTCATGAAAGTGGCCACTTTCATATATTGTTTTAGTAAGTATCCAAAACATACAAGTTTCATTTATATAATTTTTCAAGGGATCTTATATCTGTTTTCACTCTTGTATGCTTTTCATACAAGTTTCACACAAGACAGATACAAATTATAAGATTTATATATATCTTTTCCATATGGGGTGTACGAGTGTAGCGGTGTGACTGACAGAGCAATCTTGAAACACACCACCCATATGGCTGCCATTGATTTCCAGTTAATTGAATGATTACCACTTTAGCATGCACCACCACAGCCAACCTCTGCTGTCAATCAGCATGAGTGCGTCGCTGCCACCTGAGCTGTTGTCTGTGTGACAGCGAGAGCAGGTTTGCATCACACACGTGCAAACGCTGTAGCTGGTGTGTGTTGCCCCAGGCACATGCTGCTTATGAAAGCAACTTATCAAATCAATATGCGGTGAGTGTGCTGTATGATTTGAAAATGTACTTTTGGGTGATTACTGTGCTAGTATTATCGCTATGCCTATTTTCTCCTTACGTTAGGTTCCATTTGTGTTGTGTGTACATTCTCTTTTACTGTGCTGTTTTTTTATGACTGTAAATGAATCAATAAAGCTCCATTGTATTGTTTAAGCTCTCGGTCCTGTAACTGGATCCAAATGTGGCTATGGATTCAAACTGAGGATTTAGACATAATCTGGTAATACAAATACGTGTGACACAAATGGTAGTCTCATATCCCACGATGCTTGATAGGCAGCTAGAGTAAAACAATTAGAAATCCAGCAAATAATACTCTGCCTGTGTCTACACGTCTGGTCTTAGAATGGTAATTATCCATTTGTTAAAATAAAATAACAGACTACAGGGAAGGGATACTGTAAATCTACATGTGTGTGTGTGTGTATGGTTACAGGCCATGTGTAATATGGGTCATTGGTTTGCTGACATGCTATATAAAGCTGGTATTTTGACATGGGCCAAAATCTGTGATGCACAAATCCCAAAGGCAGTGTGCCTGTGTGTGTGAATGTGAGCTAATAAGACAAGAAAACATACAGTAGGCTTTGATTCATTACTATGTAAGTAGTGTGTGGTCTGTTCTACCAGGAAATGTGTGCCTGCGCTGCTCAGTGGAGCTGGGGGCTTCATGTAGAAAACATATGGTCTTTAGAGAGGGAGACAGATGAAGGATAATCCCTTTGGCAGTCTAGCACACACACACACACACACACACACACATAATCTAGTCCTGCATATGTGTGCTTTGTGAGTTTAACACCGTTTAAAGCTTGGTCCTCGAAAGTCTGCTTTTTGTCTTAATTACTTGTTTTTTCAGCCTGCTTTAGCTTGCTGCTCTGCTGCACTTTATCTGACAGTAAATCAAGCAGGCTGACATGAGAAGAGCTCCAGCTTCTTCCTTTTAGATTTTAGGATGGAACTAAAGAGCCTTCCCCATTCTTTGCATAAAGGAAACACTATAAATGACCCCTGTGCCTCATGCCCCACACTTTTTTCTTCATACTCCACACATTAATTCTGATCCTGACGCGCTTGCTACTGTGCAGCTTAGAAATGGAACAGACAGCAAAACGGCTCTTAGCTTTCTGCAGTCCCAGTTTGATTTGACCAGGGCAACACAGATGTGGGTTACATTTGAAAAAGCAAATAAAAGGAGCATACTGTGATTTGTGGCTCTATTGACTCATCCAGAACTCAAAGTCGTTGAGGGAATCCGATTCCTCGTCAACTAAGCTGAACTTTGACTGAAACATCAAGTCAAAATGCTGCAACATAATCTCCACAATCTCCAGGGAGACACCACAGGAAGAGTGTGGGAGAGTTAAAAATTACACTCTTCCTGTTCCCGTCTAAACACAGACGTATTAAGCTTTAATTATTCTCTCCAGTGGCTTTGTAATTAGAAGCCAATATCAGGTAGAGCAGCATTATTGGTTACTCAAGCCAAACAGATGAGTTCTATACATCACCCTTCCTGCTCTGCACAGCTATGAAGAACAGCAGGAGGTCAATTAAAAATCCAGCCCACAGGCCAAAGAGGGGCAGTCTGAAGTTAGCCAACTCACACTCAGGCTGCTCAAATTTCTGATGACTAAGAACCAATTCACGGAGTCGTCATATGACTGAGAACATGCACACAGCAAGACTTTTAGTGTTTGTAATGTGTCTGTGAACAGGAATCAATGAGGGAAGCCATAAACAGAATCAATAATGGTACTGGTATTAATACAATTTCATCAATATACTATTTAAGGAGCATATGAAGATCATTTTAGCTTGATTTGTTACTACTAATGTCAAAGGAAAAGCAGCTTCAGTGAAATATTGTTGAGTAGAAAAATGATTTTATTTCACAACTTATTCTTGTGGCTTTCAATCAATAAAATTACTTTCTACCAAACTATAAAACCATCTGCAATGTCATGTGAACAAAATAAAATTCAAAATACAAGTACATTTCTGCTAGAATTAGTGAAATACCTGCATATATAAAAGGATAAACTATGCACGCAGCATTTTCATTTTAAATACTTCAAATCTTACTACAGTTCCAGGTATTTGGTGATAAAAGGTTAACTCGATTAATTACTTTAACTTTTTTTCCTAGTTCTGTATCTATGACCTACAGCTTATTGCAAACAGGGTTTATAAAAACAACAATAAACTCAGGACATGCAGTGTCTTGGATTTCTTTAAATAACATTTGCTTAATATGCTGCATATATATACATATATATATACACATATACATATGTGTATATATATATATATACACATATACATATGTGTATATATATACATATATATATATATATATATATATATACATACATACATACACATGTTTGATCAGTGAAATCCTCTGTCTCATACGACTTCAGCACCAAATAAAATGTCCTGCAAAAAATACAGACGTGCTGAGAGGGAACCTCCAGCACAGGATTTCTGCCTAATGACTGCTTTCTGACCATCTAGCATCCTGCCTTTGCATCTCTCTGGCCTTTTCAAAACACACTGGGTGAGAATATCCTGAGGGAAGTATCTCATTATTGTTTCTCTAATGAGCGGAAAGGATGTAGAGAAGGAAAAAAGAGAACTTCTTCGACTCTGTGGAAGTCATTTCAAGGATGCTACCCTGAGATAAGTGGGGAGAAGTATTTAAAATAAGAGAGGCATGCATCTGCCTGCGAAGGTGTCCCAAACATATACAGTATGAGCTATATGAAACCAGATAGGACAGAAACAAAAATAAAAACCTGAATAAACGCAACCGCGTAACTGTTACCAACACTTCTGAGAACGTGAATGGATCAGTGTCTGTCCCTTGGTCTTGGGAGGTGTATCTGCAGCTCTTAAACTTCAGCTGTGGTAGTTCAGTCACCATTGTAGCAGAGTCCCTAACTGTTGAAGGGTCTGGTGTTTCTGCCAGGATAGTGTTCTGAGTACTGGGCCTCCACTTCCTCCATCCAGGCCATGCTCCAGTCCCACGCAGAAACAGGCTCCAGTTCGCCGAATGAGTCGCCTTCCGCATGGAAAGATGGGTACAAGGCGCTGAGGGGGGAGGCAGGCGGAGAGAAATCTAAACACAGGAGAGGACAACATGTTGACATTTCAATATCAAGCATGTGTCTGTGTGTGCGCGCATGAAACTCTACTTGCCTTCGGAGAAGCAAGAGTAAACATTTCGAGCCCTCTGAGGAGCACCTTTCATGATGATTCTCAGGGGTGAAACGAACATTTCGAAGCTCCTTTGAAGCAGCAGTTTGTCCCTGAAAATAAAACTTTTCTAATTTGTTTGAGGCTCTAAAGCAAACTGAGCCAATTCACACCAACCACTTTGTGCAGTCCAGTGGTAGCAACAAATTTCAAAGAGCTCCGAGCTCACATCCAGAAAAAACACAAAAATGACGCTGAAGCCTTGAAGCTATACAGGCTCTGCCAATTAATGTGAGAGTGTGAAAGTGCACCAATCTGTGACAAGCCTCTTCCTGCTGTTTTCTTAGGATTAATCCACACTGTACCCTTCAAGCTAGGTCTCAGATAAGTACACTGAACCTGTGTGTGCACTTAACTGCACAGACTTTATTTTTTATTGGTAACTGTAAAGCAAAATATTTTAAATGTTACTGAAAAAACAACTGATAGGATGTCCTGAACACCCAGAAAATTTCACTTGACATACAATAAAATGAACCCATGACCTGATTCCATCATTGCACAAATGTTAAAAACGGGTACGGTTTGGTGTCAGCTGGCTGCATGTGATCCACAGCTTTGTACTCAAAGTAACTCGGAGTAATTGTGAGGGAACATAATCAGCTGCAGAGAAGCCACTTCAAGAGTTTTCATACTGTGTGATACTGTGAAAATCAGCCAAGGCAGAACGTTGCCAAAAGTGAGTGTAGTGAGTAGAATAAAGCTGCACAGACCCCAAGGGAGGGCAGGGTGACTGATGAGTTGACAAAGAGGGATGTAGATGACTCATCTGGAGGTTCAATCTGCTGAAAGGTCCCTAAGTAATTGCCTGGTGCCACTAGATATTAGACTGAATGAGTTTTTGTCTTTGCACAGGAGGCACATGGACCAAAGCAGAAAGTCTGCTCAGACACGTTTCTGCACACAGTGAGACATCAGAAACATACGAAGAAGGCCAGAGAGGCCAAGCTACTTCCACAAAGCATTTTCACAACATTGTAACCCTCCATACCAACTTAGGGCTGCTCTGCCTTACCATCGAGCATCTTTCATAGATGAAAGGCCCCATCTAGTGGGGGAAAGTGGTTTTGCGCTTGTTTGGTTTCATCCATTTCAATAGTGACTAAAAGCAGCAGCTCACAGCTTTGTTTATGTCACATGAAAAATCAGTGATTCTGCACATGGAACCTGAACCTTTGTACTATGAGACAACAGCACATCAGCTGGCAACTACACTTTATCATTTCAAAGTTCAAAGTGTTTTTTTAGTAACTGAATCATTTGATCTTTGTTTATTTATCATTCATAAATAAATAATAATGCTCCAAAGGATAGAGCAGTTTATGAGGAGTCACTGGTAGGAATGAACTAAACCAAACCAACGAAGAGTTACACACTTGCTAACAACACTTGTCAGTGTATTGAGACACTGCTCTGTATAAGTTCTGTGTGCTACAGGGCTCCACTGTGCCTCAGGAGGTACACTTGACCCTCTATTATTTTGAAGGTCTGTGGTTTGATCCCCTGTTTCCTCGAGTCCACATGCTAAAATGAGACACACACTTGTTAGAGTGTGTGCGTCTAATAATTAGCAAAAGCTTAGGGCATAGACTAAAGTGCTAAATGAATGAATGAACTAAAAAGTACGACATAAACATGAGTCTGTTAGTCCTTTAGTAAAAACTATGAGCCACAGTTTATGCTGACTTAGGTATTTCTTCTTCTTAGGTATCATTTGTCCTGATACTATAAAAACTAAAACTAATCCTTCAGAAAGCAGCCTCCAAACTGTTTTCTTAAAATATAAACTTTTTAAAAACAAATGTTTTCGTGAGTAAATGAGTTTAAAACAGACAAAATATAGATGGGTGACAACACTGAACACACTTATGGTTCAGGACTACAATTTGTTGAAAGTAGCAGATTAAAAAAAAACTCCACAGGATCACTTGTGGGAGTTCTGTAGTTTTTTAAATAGTATTTTTACTAGTATTTTATAACTTAACCCCACCCACTAAGTGCCGTGGAGTTAGGTTAACTGGTCATTCAAAAAAGCTCACATAACTGTGCGTAGTTAAATCTCATTCATTTCCACCATCATCTCATGAAAACGGATGTTTTTATAAAATTTTTTGCCACAACTGATTTTCCTATTTCAAAAGTGACATTTCTCCTGTTTACCTGACAAAGAGGCTCCGCTCATGCTCTCCGCTGCCATGGCCAGGAGATGAGCAAAGTTGGCACTGTCATTAGTGTAGCAGCTGTCCACGGAGCTGATGAGGCTGGTGCGAGCACTGGACAGGTTGCTGTCCATGACTGAGCTGATCGTGTTCCACAGAGAGCTGTCCCATTCGCTGTAGCAGGAGGAAGGCGAGCTCTGACGGCAGGCACGACGGAGACTATTTAATGGAGGTTCGGGCTCAGTGAAGGCGTCGTGGACCTGAGCAGAGCGAGTCGGCCCGCAGATGTAATTCAGCGTCGAGGCAAAATGATGGGACAGGGAAGGACGCTGCTCTGGCAGGGCACTGCTGACACAAAGGAGCAGAATGGTCAGCTACAGTAACTGTGCATGCATCTGTATGTAGGCTGCATACAGGAGAAACTAAGCCGATACGCAGAATAATATCATGGAATAGTCATTATAGTGTTCACCTCTGCTCAGTGCTGACTTTAAATGGATTCATTATCGCTTTACCTGCATCTCTCTGGTTTAGGAGTGAGCTCCAGGTACTCGGCAGCTTCCTGTGCTGTCAGCATGCTGCCCTGTTCATTACTCTGTGACACAGAAGATAATGCAGTGGACAGGTGGCTGTAGGATGGGCAGCTGTTCTTGTTGCTGGGTCCCAGTTGTCCATGGGGGCCTGATGCAGGACACACTGACTGAAGAGAGCCCATGTCCATTGTTAGCTTTGTGGAACGACTAGAGCTGAGGGAGACGCAAACAGACTGTAAGACTTGTGTCTTTTTTTTTTCTGTCAAACAACCTTTATAAATACAGGAAACCACTGTATACATCAGACTGTATAAATGGTATCACTGATTTTTATGCTTTCTTCTCACATTTTGTTAAACATAACGTAACACAAGCTTAACAAAATATATCATGTAAGACTTAATGTATGATTTTATTGAGGTTAGAAGTGCTCGTAGCTGCAATTCATAGTCACAGGAAGTTTTTTTTAAAATAAAATATATTTATGAAAATGTGAAATGGCATTAGATAGCTAAGTTAATAAAGTGAACCACCACTTCTTCATAAAAATTGTTGTTGCTGTCTTTATCTCCTTTATTTAATCAATTCGCAAACATATATATAAAGTGAGGTTTGCTACATAACAGAACTACAGTATATAAGAGTTCAGTTGTCCTGCTGAGGTCAGACACAAACACTATTCATGCCAATAAGCTTATTCTTAGCTGTCTTTATCTTTGTACCTTTCTATACATAAAAGTCTACCAACTACATAAAGAAAAGAATAACCATTCAAATATGATAAAACAAAAAAAAAACTTCAGAGCTTTGACTTTTCTGCTCTGTATAGTAATTAGGTTCCTACACAGGAATGGTAAATGGTAAATGGCCTGTATTTGTATAGCGCTTTACTAAGGACCCCAATGCGCTTTACACTACATTCAGTCATTCACCCATTCACACACACATTCACACAGTGACTTGTAGGAAGTGACTTGTAGCAGAGTGCTAAACAGAGAGCACAAGAAGTCAGTGAACCTGGTATGTCTGTTAGTGACTAACCATCAGCAACAAAGTGATATAGTGTAATGCTTCGTAAGCAAGTACAGAGAATATAAAAGATTTCTTTAACATGCAGCTGAACATTGATCTGTGCGTTTGACTTCTGCAAATTAAAAAAAACAAAACAAATATTTGACTCTATTCAACAATTTAGTGAATTTCTTCCTAATTATGAAATATTGAGTTAATCCTTTAATATGTGACACGATGTCAAAGAAGCCTTTAACTAACAAAATAAATCAGTTCATCCTCATTTATGTCCATGCAAACCAATATCTGAAACAACTCCCTGAGGTCCTTCAATACTAAACTAATACAGAATAGACTACTACAAAAATAAACAAGTAGTTGAAATGATCAAAATGTTCTGCATCAGGCAGCTTAATTACTGGAAGTACTGGGATCAGTAACGACCACAATTATAAATATACAAGGTGTCATCAATTAATGACAACTTTACTGGTTACCCTTCCAAACTAGCAGTCTTCTTGTGTCCTGTGTTTTAAACTCAGTGTTACACATATCTGCAAATAGGATCCTTATCATTGTTCTCCTTAAGTGTTTCCACTAAAGTGGGCACTTTCTGGGACAGAAACATACTCAAAGGACGGAAGTCTAAGTCATCGCTGGCCATTAATGGAAGGCTAAAAAAATAGAAGATACATGGCAGGAAGCAGGAAAACTTTGCTTGATTTTTTAACATTTCTTCTAGTTATTTGCATAAAACAACTGAAACACTGCATAGAAAGAAATATTAAAATATACACTACTGTAATGCTTTGCAACCAGAGGGGCAGGACATATCCAGGAGGTATGAGAGAAGGTGGGAGGATTTGTACTGTTGTAGGATATTTACAATATAAAGTGAATTGAGGAAATTGTTGTTGTCGTCTGGTGCTATGTAAATAAAACTGAACTGAATTTCAGTCTTTCATTCTGGTCTAGCTAGCTAACATTTTCAGATGGCTCAAAGTTCCCACTGTGACAAAACTAAAGCATATTACCTTCCAACTGAGTGAACCACAATCACATCTATTTAACAATTTCAGAGTTTGAACAGTGTGTCCCAAACTGACTTGAGGGTCATATTAAGGTTAATCTCACATCGCTTTGTGACAGTGACAGCTAGTGTCTGCTACAGATTAGTAAATACATTCTGTTTTTATCAGTGGAATTGGAGAGGTTACAAAAACAGAGGTTTTACTGTTGAAGAGTTTACTGTTACTCTTCAAAAGTACCTGAACAAACAAACTCACAGCCTGCCTTAGAGTTGAAGGTAGTCTGCATTCTAGCTGTACTATAGGAAGGAAATATCCTGTATTATATAGATAATATACTACCTTTATGCCAACTAAACTATTCTAAAGACAGACGTATACACTGGTTTTTATAGGGTTATCTGAAAACCTGCATTGTCAAGTCTAATTTTTCAGTTGCTGATGAGGAGTCAGAAACAACTAAATCTGTTTTGTTTTTTTTTTCATTATTCCCCTTCTACACAGCACCTGCATTTTCCAGAACAATATCTCCATTCAACCCTCTAACGCCCAGTCTCAGTGTTTATCTCACCCTCCATCTGAGGTGAGGCTTTGCGTGTCAGTGGCGTCCTCGGTGGGTACTGGGGGAGGGGGCAGCAACATGTCCATAAGATGTAGTGATGCTGAGTAATGCAGCAGACGAGGACAACCCACAGGTTTACCACTGTCTGGATGTCCACCTGGATACACCATAGCAAAGTATAATTATCCAATAATTCCTTTTATTCCAGATTCTATAAGTATCATTTTAAATTTCGTGACTACAAAAAAGTTTGATCTGTGTACAAAATGTTTCTTACACATCCACTAGGTTTGTGGACAATAATGATTTAATTACACAGATTTAAAGTACCGTGCTGGAGAGCTGGTATGTGACTATGTCCCTGGGTTCTTGTTGAAAGTATAGGGACACTGCTCACTGCTTGCAGCTCTGTGGAGAAAACCAATTGGCCAATTCACGTTACTCAAGAAAGAAAGAAATTAACACTGCATTTCCAGCTATCCACTGCTCCATATCTACCTTGCTTGCTGTGGTTCTTTTCCCATGATTCCCTTAGCACACCCATCTTGGGCTGGGGTCGTATGGCCTGTTTCCATGGCAGAGCCTCCCTGCTGATGATGGGTGAGGGCTTGCTGGCAGGGTGAGTAAATATCTGGATAGTTTCGGCTCCTTCTTTGTGGGGCAAACCATGAGACATTTTAGTGACACGTCCCGGACTGTTGAAGGTCTTAAGACCACTGCCCATGAGGTCCACGTAAAAGGTGCCGTAGACACCGCAGCTATCGGTCACAATGGGAACGGTCGACTCCAGGCAGCTGCTGTCCTTCTTGGATGAGACTGGGAGGCCTAAGAAAACAGAGAGATTTATAAGAACACAAGTAGAACAAAAGGCTGCATCCCAAATTGCAAAATACTGTATGGGTTTAAAAGGTTTCTATGTTTCACACATTGGGCCACAAAGTCAAGCTCGGCAGTAATCCCAGGAATGAGTTGAACAAACACAGCTGTCAAATCTTATATAAGACGAACTATCTGAGCGGCTTTAGCCTGCACACAGATGCCTAAGAATCTTACAGATGTAGGACCTTCAAGCTGTTCTACAACCAGGCTTTTCAGGCTTTGTCTTTCTAATCACTGTAGTAGCTGTGGACATTAAGGCCTGTTCTGTTCTACTCTGGGTCTTGCTGCTGCTTTCCCTTCTTGCAGCTTCATGTGGCACAGCCATAAAGTGGTTAGCAGTGTCACTTCCTGGTTTGGACCCCAACTGGAGTTTGCTACTCTGTGGAGTTTGCATGGTCTCCCTGTGCCTCTAGGTATTCTGGCTTCCTCCTATAGTGAAAAGGTATGCATACTGGGTTAACTGGATATTCTAAAATGACTGTGGATGTGAGGAAGCTAAAGATGGTCAATAAAAGAAGCTCTACATAAATGTGTCTGTTCATCTCAAACAGTGCTGTCATAAAGCTCCTCCCATGTTTGGATCCAGTCTTTACATTACTGCCATCTTGTGGCTACATTTAGGTATTGTTACTGAAAGCTGTGCTTATGCTCACTGGAAACTGAGCACAAAGTATACCGGCTCAGCTGTCACTGCTCTGGAATCAGCTAGGATCTCCACTTTGTATGAAAACGCAGTTTGCATTAGCCAGTAAACATGCTTTGGTAATTCAGCATCAGAACAGTTTCAAATTAACATCCAGTTAAATGTTTGCCCACCTGCTGTGCTCCACAGTCATTTTCATTAATATTTAAATTCCCCACATAGATATTGATAGTTTACCATGTCACACACGACTCAAACCTTTTAATTCATCTGATCTGTTGTTATTAATAAATTTGAATACAATTTAAAATATTTTTAATGTACTGAAAAATTCTACACAATACTTTTTTTCCATAGATACTCTTCTGGTCCTCAAAGGACAGCCATGATACAAACATATGCATTAAAAAAAGGTGATGCTGAACATTAAACAGAATATAAAGTACTTAAAATGAGCTCAATATTCGTAATTCTTTTAACACCGATGGAGAAGGTTTTTCTGTTTACAGTGAAAATAGAATATCAATCATATATATTTCATTTTTGTTTGAGCAATTTGTATATATTAAAGTCATGTCTTATATTTTGTAAACTGTGTAATATATATTGTATTATTTAATTAGTTCAGTCTGTTACTGTTATTGTCTTGAAGCAAATGTAGCCAAATAATTTCCTCAGGGATTCATAAAGTATTCTGATTCTAAACTGCCTTTCTGTACCACAGTCACCACACGCCTCTCGTGTACATACAATGTTATATACAGTGTAATGTCTATGTGAGAATAGCACATGTTGTAGTCCAGTAAATTCAAGCCAGCAGCACGATTTCAGACAATGTCCTAACCTAATTCTCCAGATTGTTTTACATGACATCTGAAAACAGTTTATGTAGCATCATCAGAATCATTGGTTGATTTTTTTCGTTTCCTCAACAGTAAGCAAAAAATCTTTGGTGGATTTTAAGAGGTCACCACGAACCCAAACAAGTAAATCTAGTCAGGTCTGCTGTAGGACAGCAGTTTGAGGGAGAAAGAAGTCATCATCAGTCTACTATTTTGCAGTCCATACTCACTGGTGCTTCGGATACCTGGGTGATGCTGACCTTGGGCCCATAGGTCATGGTACTTTTGACTCAAAGAAGGTCTCCAGCCTCCGGGGATCCACGGTGAATCTGGAGCTGCCATCCTGGAGAGAAACCAAATCAAACCAAAATGAACTCGGTGTAACCAAACGTCAAATATTAGAGATGTTTTTATGCTGTACAAAACACTCTGACAGTGGAGGGGAAGATGAAGCATGTTCGATCCCCGTCTGCTCCAGTCTGCATGCAAGCTACTAACCCTGAGCTGCTTCATATGAATACGTGTGAATGTTTGGTAGGAGAAGTGCTTGTGCGAGTTATGTAAAGCGCTTTAAGTGCTCAGAGTAGAAAAGCGTTATATAAGAAGCAGTGGTGCTCTATTATTTACCTAACCATAGTCATGTCAGAGGCTGGCACATCCCGAGTTTGAATAAGAAGGCAGCAGTACTGCAAACCATGCAACGATGGAAGCAAGAGAAAAAAAATGAAGGTAAGTTGGAACAATTTTTAACTTTATTTTAGAGTGAATGCACCCATCGAGGGGTTGGTGAGTTTATTTTCTACTAAAAGTTGTAACACCATTTGGTGGTTTCTGTTCAATATTTTGTGATGCTCATGTTTCGAAGGGTTAGGTCACTCAGTAATTCCTGTGTAAAGTATTGAGTCAGCAAAAGGAGTCTTTCCCTCTAAAGCTCACAAAGATAGATTTAGGAAAGTACTGGATGGAGGAAAAGTAAAGAGGACTGGTTCTTACGTAGTGCTTTTCACTAACATTCACAGATGAACGCATTACAGAGAGTTCAGTATCCTGTCCAAAAATGCTTAGTCATTAAGATAAGGATCTGACCATCAACCTTCCGATAGGCAGAAGATCTGCTCTACCTTGTACCTACACTACCCCCCCCCCCCCCCCCCCCCCCAAAAAAAAGTAAAGATATTCCCTCCTTTACCCTACCGAAACTTTTTTTTCCAGGTGAATACTTTTAGGTGGTGAAAACAGATTTTGCTTCTGTTCAGCCTACTGCTTACTCCCTGTGCTTCTTCAACGCACCATCAACTAAAAGCAGGTGTTTTTTTGTCTGTAAACAAACATCTAAGAGAATGAATGTATTACATTTAACCAGCTGTCTTACCAAGACTTCAAAAGCTGACTTGCTGACTATAATTCAAAGTGGTTTGTATACATTCAAGACACTACTTGAATGAATGTAAAGATGATTCATCCACACTTGCTTTTAGTGGTTTGAATGTATTCCTGTCACTTTATTGTCGCAACAGAATCAAATATGCATCTTCTTTTCATTTTACCTGTGTTTTATAATGAGATCTTCACTGGCTAGTCTTCGCAAACCTAAAAATAAAGGAAAATATAGTATCAACAAAATATGCATATTATTGTTTATCACAAAGCCTTTGTGGGTGTATTGGGGTTCAGCCTTTTCTTTTTACTATGGTGAACATTAAAGCCTTAAACTCATACCTTTAGCCTTGCCAGGTCTTGGTATCAGCTGACCGGTCCTGCTGTGGCGTCTGAAGAGACAGATCGCTGCACCCATCAGAACACACCACAAGACGGCTCCGATGCTGCCGAGCAACACAGGGTCCTGAAGAAAGGCCAGGACCGGAGACAAACGCCGCCTCTGGCTATCTGACTCGGGTAGTCCACCTAACTGTGAGTCTGAGCAGCAGAATGGAAGCACATTATGAATGAATACAACCCAGTCTGAGAACACACGCTGGTCTTTATCTGTCCTGATACAGAAATAAAAAGTTGACAGCTGTATTGCTCACTGATGACAAATCCATGAGGGTCACTGAGCATTCCTACTCCAGCCCCATTGACTGCTGCTATGGTGACCCAGTACTGCTTCCCTTGTTTGAGGCTAGAGATATGAAGGCTCAGTTGGCTACTATCCACCGTCCAGTTTTGGTACTGCTGCTCTTCGGGCTCCACACACCACACCTGAAGAAAGTTTGCATCTTTAAGAGTGAGATTGAAGCTTGTATCCACCCCAAACATGATCAAAATCATTTGTGTGGATAAAGCTTTAATCACTAAACAATTCATCAGCTGCTCCACATGGACATACCAGTAACTGAGACTCCAGTTATAACAGAATAAAACATTCCTACTAAGAACCATGTGCTCTTCTTTATTTAATATTTAATATGTCTACAATACAACACATTTCTTCCATCACAAAGTTTGCCTCAGAATCTTAGTGCACAGTGATTGGTTAATCTGTTTCTTGTTCCACTTGCTGATTAATTCTTCCATATATTTGTATGCAGGACTGTTTGTATCCCATGTTTTCCTCTTAAAATGACTCCAGCATGATTCATTACAATCTGTAAGGATTTATGTTTCCCTGAAGGTTTCAACAGTCTGCTGAGCAGACAACTGTGTCGTGCTGTCCTACTGTAATTACCTGGTATCCCTGTAAGATCCCATTGTGGGTTACAGGAGGAGGAGGCTCCCAGCTCAGATGGATGGTGTTATTCTGCTCATGATTGACTGTTACTGACACAGCCCGAGGAGAGGCACTGGGCACTGTAAACAGAGCACTTATTATTACCAGCAAAACACAATGAATATTCTCACATCACAAAGATAAAGTAAAAACCTTTGTCACCTGTCTCAGAAACTCTCAGGTGCCGGGTGTTGCTCTCCCTCCCATATAAGCCGCTGCCATAAGGCCGAACTTTGAAATCATATTTGTAGCCTCTCTTTAGGGGGCCCACCTGAGCCTGGAAGCTGGGGAATGTCACCTTCTCTGCTGCCCAGTCTGAGCTGGCAGTGAGCAGAGAGCGATATAGAACCTCAAAGCCATCAAGGTAATGCGGCTGCGCTGGGAGTGACTGGAGCTGGTCAGGGAGAAAATACAATGTGGATCGTGTACGTGTCATACTCCTGCATTCTTTTAGACACGTGGTGCAACAGCTTTCCCTTACCTTCCACTGTACGAAGGACATGTTAGAATCAGGGGCCATGACGGTGATGTTCTCCAGAATCACACGCAGGGATGACAGCTCTTTGTGGAGGTCTTTCTGCTTAGTGTTGGCAGCCTCTGGAAACACAAATTCAAACCCATTGCATTAACCACAGATGATTGCAGCAGTGTGTGAGGACCTCTCTGTTGCTGGCCAGATTGTGCAGTGAAAATTCACTAGCCAACGTTAGCCTAGAGCATACTTGTTTCATGAATTCATTCACACAGCAAGAATCTACCGCTGACATAGAACTGCAAGGTTTCTTTGAACACAAACATGTTCCACTGCCTAAAGACTCTAAACTTACATTACAGATTCATAAAGTCTTTCCACTGATACTTCAAATCCCTCAATTGCTAACCAAAGGATAAACATCATTCTTCACCCTCATTTGGTGCAACGATGATGGTAGGGAGATTGCTAAACCCTCACAGCTGTTCAGATGGACTGAGATTTTGCAGTTATGAAGACCATAGCATATGATTCACATGGTTCCCTCTCTGTTATTTTTCATTAACTGCTCAAATCTATGAGTAAACATTTTAACATCATGTGCATTGGACAGTGCAAAGATAATGATTTTTTTTATGGAGAGCTGTTTCAGAAAGGTGTATGAGACAAATAAATATCTACAACTGTGGCATGCATAAGCACTTTAGTATCTGCAAGTGAGCATATTATAATGTCTGAAGCTGAACTAAGGTATTTTTTGCATCATATTTTTGCATATACAATTATGGTAAGTTATTTTTCAGTTAGACAACAGATACTCCATGACAAAAAACACAGTTGATTGTCATGGACAACTCCAACACGAGTTTCAAAAACTTCTTCAACTCATTCAAATGCAAATGTATGCAGCAAAGCACACCCACAGCTTATAAGATCTTACACTCCAGAATGAGCAGCTGTGCTTAACGTTACTGCTATTCTCCAGCTATTTACTGACCAAATCAGCTAATTTATGAAAAACACCTCTGCCTTTGCATCCTGTATATAATGTCACTTTGTTTTAATAAAAAACCTACAGCACTTTCTGGGAAATTACTGTTCTCTCTGTGCAGACCTTTGCACAAAGACGAACAATAATCTAATCACAAACCTACCTCCCAAGTGTGGACTTACTACAATCACGTCTAAATTACAGAATTCAGAAGACTACAACTAAAGTCATAGACACCACATGATGAAATGAATTAGTTTCAGCATATCAAATCATAACAATCATTTCTAAACTGTGGCTCTGACTGCTGTAAAACAGAAATGTCACTGTGTGAAGGAAGCACTCATTTCCTACACTTAGAGTAATCGTAGGAAAACATTCTGATGGCCCACTCTGAAGCAGAGTGTTTTTAACATTCATCGAGTGATTGTAAAACACATGACACCAGATATATTTTAACAGCATTATCATGTAACCTCACCTTCAACTAGTAGCTCTGCACTGGCAGTGACCACACCCACATCATTGAGAGCAGTGCAGGTGTACTTCCCGGCATCCAGGGCTGTCACATAATGGATCTGGAGAGTCTGGTCCGGGTTTACGATGTACCTGTGCACACATGGATTTGAAATTTCACGTCCCCCTCATCTCGTCTAAAAGAATCAACATTTAGACATAGCAGAGATTCAACTGGTTTCATTTACAAGCCTCCATATAAGGAAAGTAACTTCACTGAACAAACAGCTTGATGTAGACAAAGATTAAGAATAATTTGGACTTTTGAATTTGAAATACAAAGACTGCTCTGAAGCGCAGTGCTTTTTGGTGTTTTGTGTCTGTCTTACATAAAATGTTAACACTTAAAATCGCCACAATCTGCAATGTTTCCACACCCATAAAGCATAAATGAATATTAGCCAGTGACCATATGAAAGGGTTCTATATTACCTGCCATTGGGCAGTGGTCCCTGCTCTCTGCTCCAAACCACAGCAGGTGGAGGGTCACCTTTAGCTTGGCAGTAAAACTGGGCAGACTCTCCCGCTCTTACTGATACGTTTTCTGGCTTCAGCACCAGTACGGGCTTGGCTGCAGTACAACAGAAGAGAAACTCAGAACTATGCTTTGCATGTATCAAAGTGTTTTGTTTGCAAAAGGAAAACTTGCACAGGGTAATCTTACAGAGGGTAATATTGCTTTGGAATCCTGACATTGCATTGGACACTAGCGATGCTAACACAGTGAGTTGTTTTCAGTTCCTGTCTCACCCAGCACAGAGAGCCGAGCTGCCCTGCTCTCCCTCTCCCCCACAGTGTTGATGGCCGAACACACGTAAGCACCAGAGTGACTTTTCTCTGCAGGACCGATGATAAGCTTCCCATTCAGCTCCTGCAGCGGAAGCACAATGCAGACAGGATGTGGAAATCACACAGGATCTATACATATATGTACACTTGAAACTGGTGACTTGAGACCATAAACTCATTAGTAGAGGTCACACAACAAAACGGCCAGAAGATCATTTTCCATCAGACTTCTTTGTGGAACCGGGAGTAACTCCCTGCTGGAAATGTAAAAGCATGCACTTTTTAGACCTCAAAGCTAAATTGATTTGTACTGACCTGCTTTCACAGGCAAACCTCTGCAAATGCATTTATCGAGAATTTATAATCTGACTTTTTTCCAGTTTTTTTAATACAATGGTGATTTTTAGTGAATGAATTCAATCCAGTACTACGCTCTTATCAATGCAAACAGTGTTTCCTTAAGAACTATGCATTTACCTCCTGCTGCTGTTGTTATGTTAATCTGACAGCGATGTCTGCACCTGCATCTACAAGGCTGATTTCAGTGCCAGTATTCCTCATCTGATCCGTTTCTACCCTCTAGAGCATTACTGTCAAACTAATGCTCTGCTCTGTTGCTGTTTGTTGGTTTAGCCGACATGACAAATTTCACACTGATACTGGATTGTTTTGACATTCACCTATTTGGATCCAGCTTTTTCCTACCATAGAAACTGCCCTGAAAGAGGTCCTGCAGGGTCATTAAAAGGGTTGGAACATGCACAAAGGTGTGGATGCTAAAAGTCAGAGTGCAAGTTCTTAAGAGCAAGCATCATGTGACGGTGCCCTTTGCATTTGTTAATAGTTGGGAAGTTCCATTTCAAACAGTTGTAAGATTCTATTTTTACACAGGTTATATAGCTGTAATAGATTTATTAGGGGCAGACAGCTCACAGTGTAATGATGATCAGCACTGCTGATGGGCAGCCCATCCTTCTTCCAGACAACATTAGGTTCCGGATGTCCCACTGGGGGGCTGCAGGTTAAAACAGCCATTTCCCCCTCTGCCACTTCCACATCAGTAGGCTGCATACTGAACTCCTCCTTCAACACTGCAAAATCAGAGAGTTCAGGTTAAGCTTACCTGAGACCTATAACCATAAAGGATCTTTGAATACGCTGAGAGATAAACTGTCTGCATGAGATAAAATGTCTATTTCTGCACCTGTCCAACCCTCAGCTGGGCTAAAGTAACATTTCCTCATATTCAACCACAGAACAGCCTTGTCTCACTCGCATGTAAGAAAGATATGCAACAAGCATGCAGTGTATTTTCTCTCAGTTTGAGCTTGTGAATGTGTCTGAAACCTTTATGCGAGGCATTCCTCTCTGTACTGCAACTTTTCCAGCAAGACAAATTCATGTGTCTCACTGCTCCCATCAACTCGAATTCATCTTTTCTGTGGGCTTTACTCATAATTACTGAACCTTTTTTTTTTCAAGTAAAATAACCAGACATCTACCATAAATGACCATCCTCTGAATGGGGAAATATCCTCTTCAGTGTTATTGCTTTTTACTTTATAATAAAACTTGTTTGATCTCAACATTTTTAACATTTTCTCTATTAACACATTTATTTTGAATTAATTTTCATTTAAACAGAAATCATATTAGTCTGTTTATTTAATCACACAGTTGACCCACATGACATTTTGCAATTTTAGACACCAGAATATGAAGGATATTATCTATTATATTAATCATATCATTATATATTATATCTATTCTATGAACATAGTGAAAATCTATACAAACATAGAAGGTTTTATAGAATAAACTCCAAAAAGGAATACATTATTTTAACTACAAATAATGCATTAATGAACATTCATGAACAACCATCAATTTGACTGTGACTCATGATATAAAGGCTGATGAGTCAGATCTAGCATGTGATGCCATATACAGGAGACTGGAGTAAGATGAATAGGTAAGGGTTACAGGACGGCTTAGGGAGTGATATTGAGCCAGGTGGTTTGAAATGTTGGGAGTTCTGGTCCTCATACTGTAGGGACTGTTGTTGTGAAGCGGTGCTGTATAAATCCAGCTGAGCTGAATTTACCTGAAGTGAACTGAATTAAATCAACAGCTCACTGGGATCCAGATGAATAAACAGTGAGGTTCTGAGGTGAACTGGCATCACTGTTTAACTCCAGCAAACACTGACACTGTCTCTCTGTGACTGTAACCACGCACGTCTTCATCACCTCTCTGTACGAGTATCTGTGTGATGTCTTTATTGCCCCACCTCTGTTCTCTGATTAGGGTTTCATCTATTGTCTTTTTTAGAGAAAAACAAATTATAAGCGCATCTAGAAACAATTTTTAAGATGCATGCATCCAGCCAAACACTTGTCTGTACTCGGGCGAGACTTGAGAATAGATGCTTAAAAAGCATTCCGATGTTCAAAGACCCAGAATTCTCCTGTGGAAATAAGGCTGATGTGCTTGGAAGGAATTCTACTGTCAATTAAGTGATTTAGCAACTGAGCATGTCAAATATCTCAGCTGCTAAAGCACTTCATTACTGATTGCTATTTTTGCTAAAAATGGAGTTGGAAATAAGTCTAGAGACAAACCAGAACAGGAGACAGGAAATGTGTTTTGATTGGTTCAGTAATAAAACTATGTGAAAAATATAGACATAAACCCCCTAGATCAAATTAATTTTACACATACCGCCCAAAAGTGGGCCAGACCTGTGAAAATCCCATTTCTTGCAGTGTGAAGCAGTTTGTCTGCACATTTAGTCCCTGACATATCTCAATATAAGAAGGAAACAAAAGCGCAATTTCAACAGCGTCTCTCACTATGCCATTTTTCTACGTGATAAAGAAATGATGCTGTAGTAAATGAAAGGACTCTGTCAGCATGACTGTTGGGCTTGAATTGTATGAAATAAATGCGTAACATTAGAGAAAAGTTTAGTTAATTTCGTTAATTCAAAGAATATTTCCTATTTTTTTTATTTATTTATGTCTTTAACTGGATACATTGTAAAAAACAGACACTGATAAAGTAGAGAGTGAAACAAAAGGAACTAATTGCTTATCTGTTACTTCATTACTCTAATGTGAATGACTGTGTGCGAGGTGCTTATCAGTAGTAAAATCCTGATGGAGTCCAAAATGTATGCCCTCCTTCACATTTTCCAACGGTGTCCATTGGCCCAGATAGGAGCCTTTGCTGGGCCGATGCTGGCACCTACTGTTTGACAGCCATGCTCTACATATTCAGGTTTTAGTTTCAGTGGGAATCTGACGTCCAATATTAGTGTTTCAGTTGATACAGCAGCACAAAGTATAGCTTTACTAGTGATGAACAGAGATAGGCAGTAATGCGTAATCCGATTACTTTCTTCAAATTACGAGTAAAGTAAGGGATTACTATTGCAAAAAAAGTCATTAGTTACTTTCCCGTAAGCACGCTGTGTTAATGCGTTACTAAACCGTGATTTTGCTTGTGAGAGTGTCTCATGGCAATGATGTAAGCGCGTGCGACATTCGTGGTAACAGACGTTTGCAGATCAACAATGGATAATATATAGAGTGGGGGAGAGCATGGAAGTACTGACCTTACTTTGAGTTTTATTTTGAAAAAAGTGACAAAAACATTAGCGTCTGCTGTACACTGCGTGGGAAGAAAACTTATTTTTACAGCAATAAAACCCCTTAAACTTCTGAGCAAGTACCAAGCACGCTGCCACGGGAATGTGAAATAGAAAATAGAAGAGAAACCCCCGGATCCCCCCCACTGACATGACCACTGCGGCACCGGGCAAACCTCCGCCTGCTCCACTCCTGCTAAACAGGTGAAAATAGATTTATGAACGACAGGACTCAGTGCCGATTCTTTGATTTTATTTATTTTCTGCTGTGTTTTACTTGCATCTATTTGAAAGAGTGAGTGTAAACATAAAACATTATTTTATTTTATATGCTGGACTATGCAGAAAATAGGTTTAAATGTTAAATGAATTTCTTCAAGTCAAAGACTGTTGCATATAATTTAATTTTTGCTTGATGCAATGTGCATAAAGTTAAAGGATTAAAACTAATAAAACAAGTTTTAAAAAGAGACTTTTTCATTTGATTACATTTTATATGATGGAAAATGAAAGGTGTATTGCTTTATTACCTATTGAAGTTGTGTATCATGTTTTTAAAAAGTAACTAAGTAACTAATTACTTTTGAAAATAAGTAATCAGTATCAACTGGATTACTTTTTTGGAGAAGTAATCAGTAATTAGTTACTAATTACTTTTTTTCAAGTAACTTGACCAACACTGGTCATGAACATTTGAACTCTGTGCCTCTGGGAGGCCGATGTTCCCACAACAGAAGAAAACATGATTGGACCTTAAAACAGACTGCAAGAACAAGTTTGTTTCTGAGTGTGCATTTTTAAAACTAATGCAAAAAATTTGACTCCAGTTTTTATACTTTGAGTGGTCATTTTTTTGTTATTATTCTCAGTTTTTTTTCAGTATTTGTATATTTGAACATTCAGTGTCATTTTGGTTTTCATTTAACTTTATGTTGCTTTTAATTCAGTGTTTCTATGCTGTGTGGTGTCTTGTAATGCACTTCATAGGTCTTGTATTTTAAATGCATTATATAAATTATTAAGGCTGTTACTACTCATGTTTAAGGCAAACAACTATTGATATGTTGTAAAAATATAAAATAAATACGAAATATGACTACAGTGTAGTTGCACTACTATATGATTATTTAAGGACTGCATCTTTGCATGATTCATACATACACGCAGACACCAGATGTTCTTGCAGACCCTCATTTATCTATAAGGCCAACCACCCTTTAAGCCAACTTTCTTCTGATTGGTTACCTCATGCACATCATATTTCTGTGGAGCCTTGTATATGAAAAGACTAATCTAATCAAAGTGTTTTAGTTGTCAGTTAGACAGACAGTTCTTTTTATCCCTGTAGGGAAATATTTTCTGTGGTACAGCAGGTCCTATGAGTAGCCACACATGTCCCAGTCTCACCTGCGATAAACAGCGATGCATTACGGCTGGTGTCCTTCCCCGCACTGTTCCTAGCCACACAGGTATAGACACCCTCATGCGACTGCCCCTGTCTTCCCCCTTCCACGCTCAGAAAGAAGAGGCTCCCGTCTGAAAGGATCATCGGCTGCAGCTGGCCATCTCTCTTTGCAGTCTCTAGTGGCTGATTGTTGCGTAGCCACTCAATAGTTGGCTTCGGGCTTCCGTCAGCGCGACAGGAGAGGGTGGCGGGATTGCCAACTTTCACCACCACATCAGAGGGGTGGTGGACAATGCGGGGAGGTCTCTCTTCTGCTCGAACCTTGGAACCTGAGGAGGATAAAGAGAGAATCGGTTAAGCAATGCTGCTCATGTTAGCTTTGATTTCCTGATTTTGTTTCTGTGTGTTTCACTACAGGAGATTTGGTTTATGTAGAAATTACAGCACTTTTCTCTGTAAGAAGCAAACCTCAGCCCTACACATCGCCACCCCTGAGTTCCAGCCACTAGCAAAACCCACAACAAACAAACGTATGCTCTGCTACCAACAAACAATGTGTATTTGCAGCCAGTCACAATGGAATGCCATTCTTTGAGCTTCCCATGGGACTGGATACCCAAAGACGGTGCACAGATGGTGATCAGCTTCCTGACAGGAGCGGAAGTCAGAGGATCTCAGGGACATCCAGGCCAACAAAAGCTGACGGGAACTCCCTCATCAACAGGACATCCTCCACAGAACAAAAGACCATCTTCAAGAGACACTTACCACTCACTTTTTAAAAAACTTAAAATGTTGGAAGAAACAAAATCCTACAAGCGTGTTAAATTACATCATTAAATCATCTTAGGTTAGCAAGGTTTGAGAAGGCAAGTTACAGCACAGACGCTGCTTCTTATTTAATTTATACTATGAAAAACACATGCTTTCAATGTAATTTATACCAGCTGTGTTTAAAGAAAATAATCAGAAAAACAGGAAACTTAATTCACATCTAAACTGAATATTATCTTAATCTGACCCAACATTTTGGGAGTCTGAAATGGGAAAGGACAATCAACAAAACAGCTCTTGTCCCTCTTGAGCTGTTCTTTCATTTACTATAGGCGGAAATGCCTTCCCATTACAGCTAACAATAAGCTGTCCAACCTCATTGTCACTGTGTCCTTTCACATTCAGAGCAAAGGGAGGATGCAGTCAAAATACCAGCATGTCATGGCCAAAACACTCTCAGGACATTTCTAAAATGCTTTATTCTTAGGAGGTAGGTTGTAATCAGGACGCTCCTGAACATCACCAACATTTCCATTCAAACAAGCTGCACAAGCTAAGGAACAAATTATGAATTTATAAACTGTTAGAGGTTTACCCAAAGATCAGCTGGCAACAGATTCATTATAATTGTAACTATATTTAAAAAACAAATCCATTCAGCTCATGCAGCAGAAGCACAATGCAGACAGGATGTGGAAATTAGATCCATACATATATGTACACTTCAAACTGGTGAGTAACTTGAGACCATAAACTCATCAGGAGAGGTCACACAACAAATCTGCCGAAAGATCATTTTCCATTACACTTCTTTGTGGAACTGGTCTGTGTGGTCTGTTAGTGACTTTGACACATTAATCGTCTTACAGTTTTTTACAGTTTATCTGTGCATTGGTGAAGCTGCTAGAATTAAAGCAAGTGGAACCCTGAACACAGACCCCGCAGCAGTATTACAAACATCCCCCTCAAAACTCTACGTTAGGTCTTTTTAGTCTGTTCATTTCATGTCAAGGATTCAAAGTAACACATTACAGTTAAAAGGCATGCTCATCTTTTCTAACACAGGTTGTTTAGTTGACAGGAAGAGTTGACAGGAACAGTACTTACCGAGGAGGAGAACTCCAAACACGGGTAGAAATATGTTCTCCAAATAACTTCTGCTCATCATTCTGAGCAGCCAAGTCAACAACCAGGATACTTTCCTCTGATATTTAATTTAAAGCTAACCTGTTACGTAGCATTTATGCCTCATTTTCACAAAATTGCCATTTGAGGGTTTTTTTGTTGTTGTTGTTTGTTTTAAAGTTACCGCAACTATATATATATATATCTTAAACTTAATTACTGCTCTATAACGATTACTCCCTCGCAGTCCCAACTCCACACAGCTGGGAGGTGCAGTGAAATTTAGCTTCCTGATGGAATGGTTTTCAAAATAAAACCACGAAAGGTCTCGATGCACGCTCAATCGTCCCTGAAAGTTGATTCTGTTCACCGGGACATTCCGTTTTCGGTGAAATATTTCGTAGAAATAAATATTATTATTATTATTATTATTATTATTTGGAAATAAATAATACATTTATTTGCTTTATTCCATAAAACTGCTTTCTATTAGTAACTGAATTTTTGTCTATTCTTCCATGGATTTAGCTTTGAAGAATATGCCATGTGATTTTAATTTGTAGTCAAAATGGCAAGGTTTGTTTCCGCTTTTCTGACCACAGAAAGTTAAACGCTACATTATATGAAGCAAACTACTATCTAGATTAATGAATCTGTGTCCCCTGTCTTTATGTTATAGTAAGTTCTTTTCTCTCGTTGTATCTATTGCAGATACTTTGCAAGAAATTCAGGGTATAAAGAAGTCAGGGTTTGCCACATGTCATCGTGGAAGAAACGTTTCATTACTACAACAACATGTAAATCGCATAACACTATCAGAAATACCTGAGACCAGCAACGCTCTTTGGATTTTTACATGCCACAATATTACAGAATATAACCAGCTATTAAACAAAGGAAAGTAATGAATAAATGAAAACCATGTCGAATTAAAATATATTTGCCAGTGATTCTCACAGCAGTAATTTATATTCTGTGGAGTCAGTTATAAAAGAAATAGAATAAAAGAAAATACATTTCTGATGACCACTGTAAACACTGCTATAAACAAACAAGCAAAACTTCACACTAATATTAATATCAATTTCAACAGTAGAGTTTGGTTTTGCCTTTAAATATTATATTTTAAGTTTAATCAAAGGAACGGAGGAGGAAGTATTACATTTTCTATTTAATCATGAGCTGCTGTCCATTTTCGGCTTTTGTGCTAGCACTCCTATGAGGCAGGAAGTTCCGAATCTCTCCATGTTTTTATTTAACAATAGAAGGAAACTGTACATCTGCTCCTAATTCATTGTGTCCAGCAATTCAGCTTCAAGGCTTTGTCACAGTAGGTTTTACTATAGCTTTTTGTAGATTCTTAAATCACTGAACTAAAAACAGGTTAGAGATTTTGTACAAATATACAAAAAATTGAGTTTTTGATTATAACCCCCCGCCATATAAGAATAAGTTCTACTACATCTTCTAAAGACAGAAAACAGTCCTGATGCTGAGTTACTTCCAAGTTTCCACAGTGAGGACAACTCCCAAATAAATGGACTACCACTAGTTCATTCTTTCTAATGGCGCACATAAATAAAGCATTGTGTAGTGAACTGTGCATTGTGAAGGTCAGAAAGGCCCGGGGCTAAGTGATGGATGTTTATATTGATCCAACAACTTAGGCTGGATGGCCTCGGCATCGGCAAGCTTTCAGCCTGCAACAAAGGCTTTAGAGAGGATGAAGGATGAGTCGCCCCTGCAAAAACACAGCCCATGGGAATGGTGCTGGGACCAAGATGTGCGGAGGGAAGGGACCTCTTTCAGGCTGTAGACCAAAAGGTCAGAAAAGGTGTTGGAAATGAGCAAAAAAGAGGGTGGGAAGGAATTAGAAAAAAGAAAGAATGTGTCAGCTGTAGTGAGGAATGTGACAAAATGTGACTTCAGAGTAAATTCGCTTGTAAAGGAATTAACAATCACTGTCAACACAAAAGGCTGAATTAACTTAATTTAACCCAAAATAGGTTGTCTTTTTTGGCGGCTTAAGATAATAATTAAAGACTGAAGACGACAACGAAATGCCGATCTTAATACACTTAATAAATCTGAACTGATGTAACTATGAAGAAAAAATATAGATGAGACTTTATTACATACAGCCAATGTGTTTTCTCTTTGATGAGACTTACTTTTAAACATAATTGTGAACTGACTTTTTTGCTGTGACATATATAGTACACATCACAAATTTTAAATATGTTTTGTTTAGTAAAACAGTTAGATTTAAGTAAACATTTGGATTACATTTACAGTTACATTGCTTTATCTGGTCATTAACTTAATGCATTTATAGATCTAGAGTTTAAAATGTAAAAAGAAAAGAGTAAAAAAAGTAAACATTTTAAAGAAAAGTTATAATGACTTTTGATTTTCAATACTTACACTTTATGTAACAAGGATGCAAAAGGCAATGTTAGTAACACAGAAGACATTTATCTGTTTTAAAATCACAAATTTAGTTGCAGCTCTAAGCCTGTCAGATGCACTACATGCCAGCCTATAAGGTGCTGTCATCTACCTTCTCACTTAAAGGTCTTGCACGAAAAGTTTCAGCTCTTCTGCAGCAGAGTGCTGTCTGTCAGCTCTGTGAGTTTAGCACTCACCTTTTCTCCGGTGTGCCCTGTTCCTGTGAGGTGTGTGCTGGTGTCCCCCACTGTGATGAGCATGCTCCTTGAACAGGGTCTTTGACCTCTTGTCTAAACCTGGCTCTGCCGGCACGATGCCATGGCACTTGCACCACTTGGAGTACTCTGCACAGGTGCAGAACCAGGACACCCAGAGGAGCCACACACAGACACGCATCTTCACGCTACGGGTCCAGGATGCAATTCCCCAACTCCTCCTGTATCAACCATCCCCTCTGTCTACTCTCTACCATGGCACTCCACAGACATTCAACATGTGACCTATCTTACGCCCCACTTCTTATTTGGAGATTTATGTTTCTCCATATTCCTCAGCTCCTCTTCCCTCCCTTTTTACTCTGGTTGCTCTCACTCTCTCCCTCCTCTTTGGTCTCAGAATACAGAATAACTGGACCTATTTTGATCATTCTGAGGCTGAGGCTTATAACTTTCAGAAAATGCACAAGAACAGACAGAAAGTTATTTCATTTTGTCAGATATTAGAGGAACCTTTATTTGGACTGCTCAAAGGCACATCTGAAATATTATTTTAAGTTCACATGCTCAGTTGTGAATTATAACACCAGAGGAATGCTGCGTCGCTTGACAAACAATAGCTTAAAAAAAGACTAAATGGGTACAAAGGGTCCTTTTTCTCTCACTGCTTTGCTCTAATGTAACACCCCCCCTCCCAAACACACACACACACACACACACACACACACACACACACACACACACACACACACACACACACACACACACACACACACACACACCCCATACCACCATCAACACCACCGTACACTCCCTACCCAACCTCCCACCAGCCAAGTAGCCAAGCAAATTTGTAGCTGCCTGTCTGCACAGTATGAGTCTCCTACATCATCTTGGCTCGCCCACAAGAGGCAAACAAAAGTACCAAGTCAACCTTGTCAGAATGTTCTGCTTGCAATTCAAACGCAGTCAGTTCGCCTGCTTTGAGTGGCCTCCCAGAGTGCACAAAGAATACACTCCTGATTTGATTTGCATTACATCAACCTATCAACAAAAACAAATGGGCTTCCAAACAGAGAAGCACAAATAGGTAGCAGCTTGGGCCATTTTTTTCTGCTCTGTACCAGTTCCTTTCAGTATGTCTGTAATTTGTGACAAACAAATCTCAAATTGTGACCAAACTCAGACATATTCAGTGTATTTATCTAATGCCTGTGATGGGCCTTTCATTGCCTATGCACAAGTATAAAAATACTGCGTGAATAAAAATAAAGAATTTTGCCAGAAGGTTGGTTATAATTATTTTCAAGTTGACTGGAAACTCTGCTCTCCGTCAGATCCAGACTGCACTGTACAAGTGCACTTGTCACTTGTGTTTCCTACAGAAAAAAGTTATCTTTACACTTTCTGTTATGACCAATCATACATTGTATAGAAACACCAGAATTACTGCGAATCGCAGCATCTTTCTGATGTGCGTTTTGTTGGCCTTCACATCAGTCACCACCTCTATGCTGACAAATATGTTCATTTCTGGCTTTAAAAAACATCCCAAAAAGTCAACTTGAAGGATCAAAGGTTGTTTTGTGACTAAAAATTGTTCCTATATTACAAAAGAAAAAAAAAATCCCACAAACCCTGGAATATCGGAATATGTGTGCCACAAGGCAGTTAAAAACTAAAGCTGACTATTGGGATAGCTTCTAAAGCTCTAGATAAATTCAAACACAGGTGACTTTGGTAACAGCTAAGCATGTTCTGTGCAATACCAAGGCCACCCATGTGGCCTTTGATCTCTGTAGGCATTGCCTTTCTACACCCAGCTAATATTCAATAAGGTCTTCAGCACTGTCAGAATGGAAAATAGGCCAAGCTTTGGCCCTCAATGAGATGTCATGTCCAAACAGCAGAGGGCTGTTCGTGGGCAACCTGACCCCCAATTTGGGCCACCATCCTCTTACCAAAGGAAAGAGCTTTGCATTAATTCATTCCTGAGCAAGAGGTAAAAGGCTAAGTCCACACTAGGATCTCAGTTTGAGGATTTTGCCCCCCTAGTGTGTATTGCAATTATAGCATCCCCTAGCGATATACAAAAGTGCACAATAGAGCACAACCAGGCAGTGCTGAGAAAAAAAAGCCCTCTTCTTGGCCCCAAAACTGCATAGTTTGTTGCTTGGGCGACAAGGCTTTGGTTCATTTTCACATTCTATCACAAACTCTCTCATACCTCAGTGAAAGCCTCAGACAGTGAACTCTAGTGTCTTCAACAGACACTGCCAGACACCCATGTTGGCTAATCAGTCCTTATCTAATTCAAGACTTTATAAGGACTTAAAATGACCCTGCTCGTGTTTCCCTTCGAAAGACTCATCAGGTTTTATTTACCAAACTTGCTGAAAGGATAGCAAACATTGCCATCTGCTTGATTTAACACGAACTGAATGTCATTCTTTTGGGATAAGTGCATCAACTTTGCCTGAAATCTTTAATGGATTGTGAGTGTTGTGGGAGCTAGGTGGGGTGGTGACAGTGTCCATATCACAAACAAAGATGGCTAAGGATGTGAAGGGCAAGCCAGAAGTTCTGCTTGAGTGCATCTAAATGCAGGATCTACCCTAAGGAGAGCAACCAGCCCCTCTGCAGTTTCAAAACCATGCTCACACCTCTTTGCCCTTGCATAGCTTTCTCTTTCTGTATCTCTCCCACCCCCCATCTCTTTATATGTCCAGCTGGCTGCGCCACAAAGACTGCATCTCCCAGCTCCAAATGATCCTTAAACCCCCACATCCTTTGTTCTGCTCATTTTCCCACTCCCCAGAGATGGAGTTTAACAGCAAAAATTAAAATGAGGAAAGGATAGAGGATAGAGAAAGATTAAAAAGGTGAGGTAGAGTGAGAGGGTGTGTGAAAATGAGAGCCAGGGAATACTGGCTTCTTCAAGGCCCAGACTTCAGGGAATGTAAAACCTTGAGCGTGGAGGCTGCAAAGGCAGTGAGGAATTGGTGTAAATACCTTTTGCATTATGACCTTGAAACAGAAACTGCAGCGGAATATTCTCAAAAAGACCATTCTGTTGATAAGTAAAAGGAACAGATCCAAAAAGTTTTCAATCAAGTTAAAGTGAAGGTCTTTGCCAGCTAAGCCTCTTCTTCAATTTCACTGCTTTTAAAGACACTCAGTGGCACTTTCTGCCGGGGCTAAGATCATGTTTTGCGGTATTCATGCAGTCAATTACAGCCAGCAAGTCCCTCCAGGTTGAAAAGATTTCGGATCCCTTACCCCACCGTGATGAAATCCCCCCAGTTCCCCAGGTTGTGCGAAATCATGCAGTGGATTGTTATGCAGAAAAAGGACCGTAGTATGGAGATGTGGGCTGGAACTAATAGGATTGGTTTTGATTCATTAGATTCTCTTTCATCGGCCTGGTTGGAATTCCACTCCACGTCTCCTCAGGCTTCACACTTTTAAAATGGAGGCGGGAGGGGGGTAAGTGTTTATAATTGAGCCTCTGGACTGCAAAAGCTCATTACTCTATGGAATCATCCGCTTATTGCGACCCCGTGGAATTGTGTGAATGCATCCCCCTGTTCTTCAATGTACTGACAACACTTTACACGATATGATTGACTTATCCAACACTTACATTTAAATGTGTATTTAGAAAATCTTAGTCTAGAAGAGTATCATTGCTATCCTCAACAGCTAATCTCCAAGAGTGTGTCTGGAGTCTTTTTTTCCTAACCCAACTTTCTTTAATGTCTGTTCGACATCAGAGCGCTCAGTCCACGTCTGTGGTCACTAGACACTGCTGCAGCAAAATCCTCCAAACACCAGCCTGCATCACGATCAGTTCTTGGTATTCCCTGATAGCTGGGCAAGCTTATGTTCAGCAACTGGTGCTAGGTTAAAGTAAACCCAACTGGCCTGTTTTACAGGCAAAAAAAGCTCCGCCTAATATAGTTACAAGTTTATGTTTTGCATTGCGAAGTCTAATTATAGTTTGCCTTGTCCTATTTAAGCTTTTTCAACTGTCCAATTTAGGAATGCTTCTCTGGAAAACACAAGTCATATTACGCCAGTATACATTTGAGCATTAAAGCAAAAGAACAAAAGGCAAAAATAATCCACACAGTACTTTTTCGATTGCCAAATATATACATGAAACTGTCTTTGTGTTTTCATGACAGTGTCAGACCATGAGACTGAGATAAATTCAGTGGAACTAAATTAACCAAGAAGATGTAGGCTACAAAAATGGTCGATGCATCGAACTAAAAATGTATCCGGTCCAGAAATATTATTGACAATACAAAACAAAGGCATACTGAATAATTTCGTGACAAATCCATGACTTCTTGTCTGGTTATCAATCAAATTATAGACTTTTTTTACCGGCACCACATGAATCAGATTCTGTAAAAACAAGCTAAATAATGTGGTATATCAACAGTCGGTCTGTTTGAAGAACTTCCAGCTTCAGGCAGCTGTAAATGGCAGATCGTGTAAAATATGTCGAGAAGTTTAATGAGCAATTTTCCCTCCGGGCTAAATGTGCATCATCTACCATCACAATTATCAGTTACCGTACTTTGAGAGTACTGCAGAAATTAATCAGAAGCAAAAACTTGAGAGTCATAATCACATACTTAATTATTTATTTATTATTGGATGAAAAAGTTGAATGACAAAGAATTACTGGCTTGTTCCATACATGCATCAAAATTTACAGGATGTGGTCATTACTTGTGCTAAGTGATACAAAATATGAAAACTCGACCCAAATATATCAATTTATATTGTTGTATACAAAATCATGAAGACACAAACAGCAGTGCTAAGACAAAACTGGATCTTCCATTCACATGTGTTCTGCAATCTATTGTGAAGGCAGGCTGGGGTCTTCAGGACTTGTCAGACTGGGTAAATCAGCCTGTGATTCAGGCGCCAACTCTAGTGTGTTTTTAAGGGCTTGGCATACACTGGTTCCAGGAAATGAAAGGGAAGCAGCACAAAGAATGCCACCAGAAAGATGGTGCTCACCACAGCCAGAAGCACGTAGCGGCCGATGAACAAGGTGTCCACTATCTACAGAGCAAAAGAAAGTAAATCCATTAGAAGTTTGTAGTTTCTAGTGTATGGAAAACACAGGGTTATACATAAAGTTCCTCTATTAGCCACTAGATGTCATGACAGGGCTTTCATAAAGGCTCAAGTGCAAATTTCTCAGTGAGAAATCAAATTTAGAAGGTCACTCATTTAACATTTCTTAAATTGTTCTATGGATAGTAAAAAGTTATCTGGATTTCTTTTTATAGAGTTAAGCTTAACCTGGCCTTCTTTACCAACAACCTCATGACTGCTGTCAGCTATGGAGGCAGAGCAAAATTGAGCATTTGACAATTGGAAACACAGTTTGATTTGGTTTCAGGTGGCCGGAAATCGCTGAATTCCCCAAATCGGTGCTGGATTTATTTGTTTATTTATTTTTTGCAATTTTCACATTTTTTTCCCCCAAATTCAGATTGCATTGC
This sequence comes from Pelmatolapia mariae, assembly GCF_036321145.2. NCBI lineage: Eukaryota > Metazoa > Chordata > Actinopteri > Cichliformes > Cichlidae > Pelmatolapia > Pelmatolapia mariae. The sequence goes on along the minus strand of NC_086236.1, from coordinate 32,644,284 downwards.
ATATTCTGGCACAATCTGTGCTTTCACCTACTTCAGACAAGTTTGATGAGTGTTGTAAGCAGTGACACGAAGAACGATGAGCAATAATCAAGAGCACCTGTATCTCTACCAAAGGAGTGGGATGGACTAGCATTTGTATGGTGCTTTTCTAGTCTTACCAAGCACAAACCACTGCTCCATATGCTATACATTTTCCCTTCATATACAGAGCAAATATGGCTCCACAATAGCTTTTAGTCTCTCTTTATGAAGAAGTGGTGAAAAAATGACTTGAAGTTTATTAGTATCTGTCAAGCCCTATTTGTTTAAAGCATCCATGGAAACAACAATGAGATCCTTGAACAGTAAAGCCTTTTCTGACAACTACATCACTCCATAACTCAGACAAGCCTGAAACATTTGGTTAACTGTGATGCTATAAATACATATAGTATTCAAAGATCTCTTTTTAGTTAATTTGGTGTTGGTGAACATTCAGTTTAGTTCGTTATATGGCAGATGGAAGAAAACCATGATGCAGGCTGTGACTCGCAGGCATAGAGACAGATCTATTTCTTGCTGGCTCTGGCCTACGCTCACTCACAGTGGTGAACACTTTGTGTGTTCACAGTGTTCACCACTGGCTGGCTATTAAAGGCAGCAGGTAGTACAGTATTCAGTATATAGTGTGATATATATAGTGTGACCGTCTATGGGTTCAGTCACTTTTGGGTTCAAACAGTAGACAAAAAATCCCTGCTGTACTCTTGTTTCTCTTTGCATTTGGAAACGATCATTTCCCCCATACCAATAGTTCACTATCTGACACTTTTAGTGCAATAATTAATTTGATGTAATGCACGGGTGTCTGTGGTAAACTGACCTTCTTTAACAGAATGCACAACAACCAGCTGCACTTTTTCATATTAAATGCTGTCTCTGAGTCCCTGCTGTTACAAAGCTGTCATTATATAAGCTTAGAGACTCTCATTAAAAGAAGTCCTGTGCACATTTAGAACTTATCCAGCCACACAGCCTGTTATTATCTTACACATAGAAAAATGATCCCAGATAGCATAACAAGAAAATCAGTTCAATAGGTGGAATAGGTTGAACATGCTGGAAGGGTCATGTCACTTTAAACCACTGGCTGAGAATTGGTCATCAAACCTCTGACGCTATGTTTGTTCACGGAATAAGCTGTGATTGAAAACATGTTTGTTGTTTCGCTCTCACACAACTTAATGCTGATTCGGGCTTCTCTTTATTTTGGAATCCTGCTGTTCCCTATCTAGACAGATGATCAGCAGGGACACCAACAACACAGCACTGCAGCTCACCCAAGCAACATGTCAATTAAGAGATGTGAAGCGAGCAAGATGCAGGGCTCAGAAAAACAACACATTTGCCACACTGATGATGCTGTTTCGTGGATAAGGGGAAGTTTGGACTTTTAAAATTTGCCATCAAAAAGATTAATCAGCACTTCATTAATGGCTGCATGTTATAATTTGGATCATGAATACAAGAAGACAAACGGAGAAAACACCCTTAAGCTAAATAATGGGAGGAGAGCTGCAATTCTACTGCAGTCTTAAGCAGGATTTCACAGTCTGCTGTGGAATGAGAGAAGGTGTGTGTGTGTGTGTGTGTGTGTGTGTGTGCACGCGTGTAAACCCACTGGTGTGCATGAGGTGGGGTTGATGTATGCTGTTTCTTATAGGTGCATTTAACACATCTCACTTTTTAATTTGCCAATTACGCAGCAAGCAGGAGCCCAAAGTGCGGCCCATGTTTTATTAATGTGCCACAGGACGCACAGTGTGAGCATGCAGGCGGTGGGGGAGGTGGGAGAACTATGGGGTGTGGTACAAACCACCCCCACCCCTGCTCTAAGACTGGCCTAATTGGCACTATGATATTTTACTTTTCTTTAACAGGAGGCTAGACATTCTTTTCTCTCACTTATCTTTCTGCTTGCAGATAGGTTACAAAGTTTTGTGTGTTTGTGTGTATTAGCTAAAAATGAGTGTACATCACAACATGATGCAAACACAAAAAGTCACTAACTGTGCCCAGTAGATCAATTTATTACCTTAACATGCATATCTGCCTTCATTTAAATACCGTTTTGGATCCTATGGGGGAGGGTAGATGATCTGTTTTCTACAGGTGTTACTAAATACTCCAAAGAACGGAGATGAAGACGTTCTTCACGCCTCTTTTTCTTCTTTTCTTTTCTTTAAGCAATTTGCGTCTTGCTATTATAATATTTGAATTCTGGTGGCATCTTTCTGTTTTGAGGTTTTCGTAAAAATGATGATGAGAGAACCTTTTTTAGGACTTGATTTTTTAAAAATCTTTATCTCAAATCATGGGAAATAATGTGTGTCTCAATAATGACTTGAGAAGTAAGCAAACCTGTGTGTGATAATTAGTCAGCATAGGTTCATTTTATTTGGAAACCTTGTACAGAAATCCAGGAAGTCTGATTTCGCTGCCTCCCCCTCTCTCTGTTGTTGGTCTGGTATCTGCCTTTGCACAAAGGATATAAAACATGAGCTGGCCAGAATGCAGCTCCGCTCTGCTATTTCTATGGGGTGGCAGCTTGCTTGGCAGATCTAGCCGGCTTATTGGCACGACCCCGAGGCAGCATGGGGGAGTGTTTGTTCTGTGTTGCTGCTGGTCTAAGATAAAGCAGACCAGGCCTTTTACAACAAGCACATGCACAGAAGTGCACACACTGACACTATTTACAGGCATACAGTGTTGTGCAGATACTGCCTTACATTACAGTAAAATTAAGCTTTCATTCTGGATCGGCTGTTTATATACACTCACTGCATCTTAAAGCTAAGTAGAATGTAGATCTTTAATTAGTACAAATGAATGTAGCGAATGCTGTACTTTACAACCCTGCAGCTTTGCCATTTAGAACTAAATATAACTCACCTTTCTACATAATAACATTGTCTATGATAAAATTGTCTTTAAGAATTAGGATTGCAGGCACTATAATTAACTGAATAATTAACATAATGTATTGAACATGAGATAAACATTCAGCTAAAGCTTGCTGTTAATTTGTGGGCTCTAAATCCTCATTTTTCCCTCTGCACCCAAAATGTTGGCTGGAAATGAATGCCACATGGCCTTACATCAAGACTGATGACATCGCAGACCCCCATCATTTCTAAATGAACTACATTATGTTGTCATTAAGCAGGAAACAAAAGTAGGGACACACCAATTGTAAAGTTCTGGGACCTTATTTATTAAAAAAAAAAAGGACATCTGATTTCTACAACACATGTACACATACCTGCATGCATTGTTCTCTTAATAAATCCGACTCCAACTGGACCAGGTGTGGATGAACCTACTGATCAGGGGCTCTTTTAGTCACATTGCCCTCTGTCTGTGACAGCGCAGGCATTATGCAGTATTACGTATGAGTGTCACCTCACTACTTCCATGCTTACAGCAATCAGACTCTCTGAGCCACAACTTTCTATTATGATTAACTAAAACTAAAATAAAACTACAACTAGATGTTGAAAAAAAAGGATTTTAAATAACTAAAATAAAAAACTAGATTCTTAAAAAAAATTAAAACAAAAAATTCTATGAACTTGGAAGGGAAGTAAAATAAAATTAAAAAAGGAATTGGTGGATGTGTTTATTGCGACTGCTGATGTCTATAAGACTGTGAGTCAACTGCTATGAAAAAAGCCATTATACAGACTTTTTTGTAATAACTGTACTGATTTTCTGAACTGAATTGTACTGAACTATTAAAACCAAACCAGAAGCAAACATTTTTTAATAACAAAAACTAAACTAAAACAAGCAAACCCTACTCTGGCAGACTAACTGAAACTGAGCAGCCTCCTAGTAGATCTACCTCTGTTATTAGTTTGAAAATCCTACGTCACTTTGTTCTCAAGTTATCACATTTACAAATTTGCTTGTCCACACTGCCCACCTAGCAGGGTAACAGCAGTATCAGCCTTTTACAGTTGAGGGATGCTAAAAATTCTAAATTAAAAAATACAGAACTATTGAATGTCTAGCCTAGCCCACAATATCATGAGCACACAAAGATATGGTGTAGTGTAAAGAGTGCTGTCAGTGGCTTTATTGCCAAACTGTAAATTTATAGTGCATAAGTGTGGGTTATAACAACATAAGCTGTTCATTTAAACCATTTGTCATAGTCACCAATGACCGGCTCTTTCTTCTTTGCTCTAGGGCAATGTGATTCACCTCTTCACCATCTTTGTTACCAGTTTACTTGTCTTCTTACATGTGTGTCACTCTTTCCATACCATGTGTTTTCAAAAACTGCAATCTCTGTGTGAGAAGACATGCAAGTTTTTATACGACATTACACTGGCCAGCTGAAATACATTAATGTGAAAACATTTGGATACCTCAGTGAACATTCAGCGCTTTATTTAAAAAGGTTTACATATTAATATCTAATCTTGTTTTTATTTATCTCTGGGAAAAAAAAGTGCTTTAATTGCAGCTAAACAACAAAAATGAACCTTGTTTTATGTTCTAACTGAGGAAAAAGTTACCCCACCACTTAATAGCCAGTTTTCCCCCTTTGACTTGGGCTAAAATAACTTCAGAGACGCTTTTTGTAGTCATCTAGCAGTCTTTGACATCAGTCTGCAATATAGCAGAATACCATCAGTGGTGGCAGACTCTCAATAGTCATCTCAACATTTAATAGGTCTTTACGATGCCACCCCAGGACTCTCAATTTCTTAGTTTTCAACCAGTTCTTGGTGGATTTACTGGTATGTTTTAGGTCAGTGTCATGTTGCAGGATTCAATTCTGCTTAAACTCTTTAAAGATGCCCTCAACTCATAGCCTCAAATTCAGCTACTGGTGAAATATTATTGGTGAAAATCAGCAATATTCACCTCACGGGAAGCCACTGAGATGAATATTGTTCAGTATGGTGGATAACTGCAGTACTGATCTGTGACTGATCAATCAATGCATCTCTAGCTAGGTTATATAATAATAGCAAATGTGTTTTTGTTTTAATGAATACATTTTCAATAAATGGTATCGTGTTCTGTATTTTCCTGACATCGATTTTGCAGCAGATTTACAGTAAAAACTAGTGAACAAAATGATGAGTAAAATCATACTAATTATTATTCCAGACGGCACATGAGACTTGAAGTTGAGTTGACTTACCCAATAAACAAAGATACAGACACTGACACACTCTTTAATATTATGTTAACGTGTCTGTGATTAGTAAATTAAGCTCACCTCTATATCTTTGAAAGGCAGAGGTGTCTCTGGGCTGCGGGGGAAAAACACCAACACCAAAGTGATCGTGAGAGCCAAGAGGAAAACAGGAAGAACTCCTAACCTGAGAAGACACATAGGATTCAAAGACAGAGGATTGAGGATGAGGTCTCCACTACGGAGTTAATGATCTGTAAGACATGCAGGGTTACCTGAGGCTAATGTCATCATAGCCAATAGCAATCTAAACAATGGCAGCCTTTATTGTGGTTTTCAAAAGTTGTTAACTTTCCAATCAAGTAAATAGCACCATGTTTCACACATTTAAACTTTACTGTAATTGCACAGTGTTTGGTGTTACAGGAGTTCAAATTTTACTGACTTTAGTGGTATAATGGTCCAATGTTGAGTAATTGCACAAATGTTAATCAGCAGGGAGTGCAAGGTGTATCGCTGCAGCACTCAGCCAGTGAAGCAGCGTGTGTTTTGTTAAAACTTTGATGGAAAAGTTGATTTTTGCTGGTCTCACTGAGTAGCCTATAAAGCAAAACAATGTCTCAGCATGTCTCATGGTGACTGTGCAAAAATCCCTTCCCTTGGTGTTAATTAGATTGTTTTTGAGCACTTAACACCTCCTCTGTCCCTCGCCTCCTCTCAAACACCCAGCTCCAGCCCTTAATGATATTTGAGACATTATAATTTTTGTAATTTTAACCCAGCTGACGGGTGTGGGACGTGGTCGCAAGTCAGTGAACTAATACTGGCATTAACGCATGAAGTCAACATTATCATATGGTGCCTTTCTCCAGGGACCAAAAAGCAGGTATAATAGGGCACTTAGGAGGCAGAAAAAGGAAAGACAGGAATCTGGAAATGACTCTAGGAACTATAAATTTGGGGACAATGACTGGTAAAGTGGCTAACAGAATAACATAAGGTAGATATATTGTGTGTGCAAGAGACCAGGTGGAAGGAATGCAAGGCCGAGAGTATATTGAAGTAGGAGTAGTCATGAAGGATGAGCTGCTTCATTGAAGAGGGGGGGTAAATGTATAGAGACAATCAGAAGGAGTTGCACCGTGTTTTTTTTTTTTAGATCTATAGAAACGATATAATAGGGTTCCAAGAGAGGAACTGTGGTACTGCATGAGGATGTCAAGAGTGACAGAGAGGTATGTGAGGGTGGTGCAGGACATGTATTACAGGTATTATAGGTATTACAGAACGGGTTCAAAGTCTGAGCCCTTTCTTGTCTGCATTGGTGTAGGACAAGCTGACAGACGAGGTCAGGCAGGGGTTTCTGTGGACTATGATGTTTACAGAAGACATTGTAATCTGAAGTGAGAGTAGGGAACAGGTGGAAAAGAGCCTGGAGGGGTGTAGGTGTGCTCTAGAAAGTAGAAGCAAGGTGTAAGGAGTCCAGGTAGTAAAGGCAAATGAGTTTAAATACCAGATGTTTACCATCGAAAGCAAAAGTCAATACACAAGGAGGTGAAGAAACAAGAGCAAGAAGGGTGGACTGAGTGGATACAAGTTTCAGCAGTGATTTGTGACAGAAGGATAGCAGCGAGATTGAGAGGGAAGGTTTCCAAGATGGAGGTGAGACCTGCTATACATCACATACATCTGGCTGTAGAGACGCCAGTGCTAACAAAATGACAGGAGGCAGAACAGAAGGTGAAAGAGTTGAAGATGCTGAGGTTTTTGTTAGGAGTGACCAGGATGGACAAAGTTAGAAAGGCACGCCTGACAATGTTGGGACATGTACAGTGGAGGGACAGTGGATAAACTGGACGAAGGATGTTTCAGATGGAGCTGTCAGGCAGGAGAAAAAAAAAGATCTTCGGCTTCATGCATGTAGTGAAAGAGGACTGAAAGACAGAGGGGGGTGCTAGGGAAAGGGTGAAATGGAGCCAGATAACCCACTGCAGGTCCCTAAAGGGAGCAGCGGAAAGCAGAAGACATTTTTTGGGATTACACTGTGGTTACTGTGTGATGCAAGAGTATGCCGAATTTACAAGGAAGCCTCACTAATGAAGTGGTTACAACGTGTTATCTCCTAGGTGCACTTAAGCCCACCTATGAGACAAGTGGCGCAAATTTCAAGGAAATGCGGCGCCCATTGAGATAAACTCTATGTTATCCCGGCTTTTCGTTATAAATATTCCTATATTCCATCAGAGTTAAGCCTGTGTGTGTGCTGTTATGTCACTCACTTTGCGGACCCTGATGCTCTCAGCAGCAAAATCCCAAACACAAGAGCAACAATCCAGACCGCCACAATAACGAAAACGCCGGTACCGACTTCAAGGACAGTATTTGCCATTTTAAAGCAACGCTTTTAAGGGAGCTAACTCATCACACCCAAACGCCCAATCCTTTGTATTTATGAAAAATGCTAATGGTACACTTAACAACGCTGTGCGGTATCTAACTACCGACAGCTGCAGCAGCTAACGGTAGTCGAGGCACTGCTTTACAAGTAGGTTCGCTGTCTCTACTAGCGCTGCTATGCTGAGACAGACGGCTTTAAAATATCAGGCCGACACAGTTGCGAACTAATGTTGCCAGCTAACTCGCCATTTCTCATATAAAAACGAGCCGAGCGTCGGTTAAGCCTTCTCTATGGCGTCATCTGCTTCCTGGTAACAACAAACTGTAATGTAACTGGATAAATGAGTTAGACGACTAACCAATCAAATGCGTCGTTACTTAAGCGTTAAGCCCCACTGTGAAGCTGCCACACAACACCAGAGAAGAAGAAGCAGAGGCTTCTTATGCGAATGTCGAACTTTACCCCATTTATTCCGAGGAAGGGTCCCATTTTACAGCCAGGTCCTTGCATTATAGCCAGGCCATGTTTCAGCGCCTTATGTTAGGTTCGGCTCACTGAGGTAGATTTCCTTAAAGTTTATGAACCGGCGGTGTTTGAAACACTCATAAAGTCTTGTATGAATACTTATCTGAAGGTATCCCCAGAGTAAGCCCAAAAGAGTATTAGTATTATTCAGTCTTGCACAAAACACATTTAATCCAAGGGATTATCACAAGTGTTCATAAAGTATGCCGCCGTATTTTAAACTCCTGTTTTTATTCATAACAATAATCTACTCCTTGATCTACAAAGTGTATTAATAGTAGTGACTGAATGTCTCACGTGCACTCCGAGCTAAGATTTATTATGGGTAATATTCATGGTGACCAACAGGGGGCTAGCCAGGTCCGCGATTCAAAGGCATGTGCATTCTAGCGCGCGCGTGTGACATTATGAATATGTCGCCTTATTAGATATTTACATTTCTTAGAGCAGTTTAAACCGTTCTTTGTGTTTTGCCTGTGCCTGCCTGATTTTCCATCGGGCGATTTGATCTTTTCACTTTCACTGCAATCAAACAGATTAAAACGCACACAAACGTCTCACTTTCAATGTTGTATCAAAGTGTCCAGGAATTCTGGGATTAGACCTTGAAGGGGGCTCAGCCCCCTATCATAATGACATGCACAGACTTCCTTGCAATTAATATTAACGGAATATTCTGCTTGTAAACATGTGCTGCTGTCCTTTTCCCCTTTAGAACCCTCAGTTCAAAGGAATGCACATTACAATATTACCTTCAAAGCAACCCAATTAGTTGGAATGAATAATCACAGTTTTCCATATGAAACACCAGTCTTATAGCGGGCAAACTGAAGGCAAAGACTCAATTGTGTTCAATTGTTGACCAGAAATTACCACGGTACGTTAAAGAACTATTTGTAACAAAGCAGATATGAGAAGAAACATGCACAACCTTTTGTCACTCTCTTTTTTCAGTCTCTTAACCACGTACAGGCCGTTCAGTTTACTTCAATTAAATTGCACTTAAAATTAAAACATTAAAAACAAAACATCACTCTGCCACCCCATACACCTGGAGTTGGTAGAGTTGATTTTACACTAAAGTTTACAACTAAATTCATGCAAACCCTTCGTTTATTCTGCAGGACACATGATATCAGGCCCCCTGATCCAAGAGTGGAGAATAGATTTGTAATGGCATCCATCCTGTTCAAACCATGTTTAGCGATGGGAATCCTATTCAGTTCGTATCAATTAATATGTTCTATTTAGAATGTGAAATCATTATTAATGAATGTGAGCAAAGCAGAAGCTACCATGGCTTTGTAACTTTTGTTGGCTTTCACTACATATTCACTCTTAGCTGTTTTCTCTCTGTCTAGAGGTCTGCTTTGCTGTAAACAAACACTGAACCCCGGTTTCACCAGAACAGAAATAGGAAATTGATAAAGCACATGCATATATACCAGCAGACCTAAGGCTCAGAAAGCTAAAATTAGCTAATAGACTCTAACAATCTAGCCTACATTAACATTTTTGATGGTAATGACCCTGTTTTATCAGGACAATTTACACTTTTCCTTGCATGTTTACATATTTAGGTAATGTGTGTTTTCAATCTTCACAAGTGAGTGGTGTCGTGGAATGGCCTCTTCATCTTCTTTCTGTCAAAATAACACAAATCTTACCTATTAATAAAAATCCACACTGTTGATGTTGAAGCATGTATGAGTGCACTGTAACATCATGACATTAAGAACACTGGATATCTAAATCTGTGCTTGTTATAACCTGCACTGTCTCCAGTAGACCAGGTGGGAATATAAATGCAAAATTAGACAATGATGACAGAACATTTTTTAGGGGTTCTATGTCTAAATTCAGGGGTGCTTGAACATTCCTGATAAAGAAGGTCTAAACTCGGGTCTTTTCTGTTTGAACAAAGAACTGTAATCAGTGGTAAACCTGAACAAGTGAGGATATAACAAAAAGAACGAGGGTAAGTGGTGCTGTGGTGACTACAACTGAGACGTTTAACATTGAAGCAGCCAGAGCTGTAGCATAGCATAGCATCTTTATTTATAACGCACTTTACATCCAACAATGTTGGCCAAAGTGCTACAAATATAAAACAAAGAGAAAACAGTTTAAATTACATATAGAATATCTTAAAATTAAAAATAATATAATTAATAAGAAACATATTAAGAGACATCAACGAGTCCTGCTGTGCTGAAAGCCAAGGTAAATAGATATGTTTTAAGACGTGATTTAAAAACAGATGATGAAGGTTCCTGTCTAACATGTAAAGGCAACTCATTCCACAATTTTGGTGCTGCCACAGCAAACGCCCGATCCCCTCTGAGCTTACGATTTGTCCTGGGCACGCTCAGGAGGAGCTGGTCTGCCGACCTGAGGGACCGGGAAGGTATGTATGGATGAAGAAGCTCAGAGAGATACAGAGGGGCAGCATTTGACAAACACTTAAAGACAAATAAAAGCAGCTTAAAATGGATCCTAAAATGCAAGGGCAGCCAATGAAGTGAATATAAAACTGGGGATTCCTGTAGGGATTAGAACAGCAGGAAATCAACACGCAGTGAATTAGGTTTCTTATACTAAAAAGGTTCAAGCTTGCCTGTAACTGGACACAGTTTCCTGACAAAGGCTGTCACATTATGTTTGTATAAAGAGGATGACCGAACAGATGTAGGTCACTTTACTTTTCAGGTTTATAACAGAGTCCGCCCGAGCTCAATGAATGTGTTCATATATTAAATCATTTCAAAATGTCATTTAAATGTTCACATTTATGCGTTTTAAGCTGGTCAAGACTGATTCTCTTGATTCAAAAGCAACTAAATTCTTTAGATTTTTTTTTATTGAAATGAACTGTTGTTTGCTGTTGTTGTTACTGTGATTGTTCTAAACGAGTTGCACCACTGTAACTCGACCGCAAATGTCAATGCGCTCTTCTTGGAGGTTTCGTGTGTTTGGAGCCCTACACCTGATTGCGGTATTTCCCATGGACACTGGAAGGCATCAGCAGCCCGGTGTTGGGAAAACGGGGAGCGGAGATGAAGATGGAGGTGGGAGGGGCCTGACATGACTGACGTCAGCGACTGTGTGGAGGAGTATAGGCTGTGCTGTCAGCCCAGTGTCAGTCTGATGAAGATTGGCATGCAGGTAAGCTGTCATTCATTTTCAATGTCAGTGCATGGGAGCAGGGCTTCAGCACTCCAGCGTCCTTTTTCCCCCTTTCCCCCCCTTCATTACAAAAGGCAGGACATTATTCATACAGTCAGACAGCCAGCCAGGCCAGAGTGAGGGAGAGAGAGATAGGGAGGGAAAGAGAGACAGAGAGAGAGTGAGGGAGGGAGAAAGAAAAAAAAGAGAGAGAGCGAGAGACTGAGGGAAGGGAGGGGGCCTAGAGGAGGGGGTGAAAAAAGAGAGAGGGAAAGGAGAGGAGAAGCATTTTTGTGCTGGACTCAAAGACCAGTGGATTTTTTTTCCTTTGCTTGATGCGGCATTTGGATTTTTGAAATTGTCGCGGTAATGTTTGTGATGCGGTTATCTCTGATTTTTTAATGTATAAAGCGGATGTTTTAGTGCAAATGTAATAGTTTAAAGAGAATAAAAGCAGTAAAGCGTGCAGGAAGCTGGCGTTCTGTTTGCTTTGATTTCTTTGTCAAAAAGCTTCGGAACGCCTCATCCCATTCTAATTAATCGCAAATTAACACTTCATTTTACGGCGTGTCTGTAACGTGCAAAAGGCGTGATGTGTTGTAATGTAATGCAATTTTCTTGATGTTGAAGTTTCGTTGTTGCGCGGTTAAAAAGGCTTTTATTTTGACTGACCGAGTTAGGTGAGGTGTAAATGGGGGGGGGGGGGGGTCATGTTGCACACTTGCAATTTGATGTAATTCACTGAATTTTATTATTATTTTTCTTAATGCTTGTGAGTTTTGCGTGTGTAATTATTTTGGTTTGCAGGAAAAAATAGATGTTTGCATGTTTTTCAATCTCAAACTGAAAAAAGAGAACTATAGTTACCTTTAAAATTATAATTTTTTGCTGATGACTTACAAAAGTACCCAAGCTTTTCAGTGAAATTAGTATAGCAGCAGTTTTTAAAGTAAAACAAAACAAAAAACAATCAATATATAAAGCTAAAATATTACATGTAGTAATTTAAGTTACCCTCATATGGGGGCATGTTTGACTTCTTATTTTCTCAATCAATGTTTGACTGAAGTGAGCTCTAAAGTTTACACTCAGCCTACCCAGCCCTGCATAAACCTCCCTAGTCTGAACACTGGCCCTCTTTGTGTGCGGCTCACCACTTTCTATTTCAGATGACTTGTTTATTCCACAATTGCTTGAATGACGGTTTTGCTCACCGTAGATGTTTGACTGGCTGAAAACACTGTCTGCGAGACAGCTAGTTTTCAGCACTGCTAGCCTGTATGATTTGACTTACATCCTTGAGTTAGAGAGGCCCAGATTTGCTGGTCATTTGCTCTGTCTTAGTAGTTTTTTCGAGTCAAATTCAGCCAACTCCTGTGTTCCTTTGGGCAGTATTTCATATAGGCACCCCGGTGCAGGCGCAGATTTGATAAACACATGTGACTTAAAAACAGAAACGCTTTTCTTAATATAAAATTCAAACTGACAACTGACACAGTTGTTGTCTCTCAGTGGTAAAATGCTCTGGCTATACAAAGCTAACTGAGGGCCTAATAACTAAGGCCATAGTGTGAACATCAAGAGTACATTAGCTTAATTAAATATGCCTGAACCATTTGTTTCCTAATCATCTGCTTCCCTGAGAAATCACGATGGCGATTTGGACCACTTTAGGTCCCTTTGTCAGACACATTCACCAGGTGCAAAATGCTGAGCATGAAATCCCACGAGGGGCTAAATTTGCACCCACTGTGAAAGTAAACACTTTATAAGATACTGCTGTTGTTCTGTGAATTGCTGTTAAAAGAGCAAGAGAAGCCCTTTTACCTTTTACACCGTTCAAATCACCCTTTGTCAGTAGATGATTTACCTGCGAATGGATCGAGACGGCGTACACAAATACGCAAGCACACGAGTTGATACGCATCACTACCAGTCACCCTCAGAGATGTTTGTTCTTTGTTGTTATGTACCCCACGCAGCTCTACATATTGTCAAAAGGCGATAATGCCAATTTAGTTTATCCACCAAACCCTGCTGAGATCTTAATTGATGATTTGTGTCATTGGACAAGCAGCCCAGGGGCACATTTAGGGCTGCACAATACTCCGGCACCATTTGCATATTCCCATTCTTACTATATGGGTAAATTACATGATGAGGTGTGATGCTGTGCATTCCTACAGCTTTTTGGGGGATAATCACTAATAAAGTGAGTCAGTCACACTAAATGAAGGAAGTAAACAGAGCGAGGAGAGCATATGTTACAAACCAATTTAAGCATTTATGTATGGCCATAAAGCAATTGAGGAAATTAAACCATGAGCGAATGTCTTGTCATTTTCTTCGCCTTTGCTGCTAATTCCTCCCTGCATGGTGCCAGTGGAATCATTTTTGGAGACAGTCTTTTTCCTTTCTTTCTCTTTTTTTCACAGGGTTTCTTGTAAGACTAATAGGGCTTACTTTGCATGAGTCTTTTTTCTAGCAATCAGATTGTGAAATATCTAATTTGTTGTTTTTTTTGAGGGCCCGGCTTTTTAAAATCACGCTGGAAAAACAGCGGATGTTTTGAATTATTCATAGGGTTTTAGTCTGCTGGGTATCCTCAGCGAAGTGAACATAGCTCCTGTTCTGGCCCATGAGCAAAGTGATGTAGTCTAGTTTTCTTATGTTCGATAGCGCGGCAGTTCTTTAGACAATTGTGTTGCGCTGCATGTTTTGGTCCTGTCTGGGCCCTCATAGGTCATGCCCACTAAGCCCGCTTGATCCCTATTGCTCTCAGGAGGAGGCAGAGACCTTTTTATATCGTCAGATAGCACAGGTTAAGGACAGCCCTTGCATGCTTACCCATGCTCATTCCGCAGCCAGTGCTGTGCTGGCACAGCTCTAAGTAAGCCACCGGGGAGTGGGCTTCGGAGAGAGATGGATTGGCTTGATTTATGCTTCAAGAGGAACAGCAGGCAAATTTAGCGATTCTCCATATACTGTCAACATTACAGACTTTGTTTCTGGAAAGACATAAACAAACTATAATGAATAGGCATGTTGATTAGAACTGTAATTTAATTTAAAAAGGGAATCAGGCAGTAACGGCATACAGTACTGCTGAAACGTATTTTAATATAAACGCTCAACAATGAAAAGAGTGTGAGGCAGAAAAAGTGATTAAAACATTTTACTTTAATAACAATAAATAAATGATATAGTCTGAATAGTGGTATATAACCCCATGGTAATCAATAACATTTTGACTGGTATTTATATGCAATTTAACATTTTTGCCCCATAATTGCATCTGAGAACAATTATATTTATTTTCATTTTTATTAAAATACCAAACAGCAGTACATTTAGCTGGTTCCTCCCCAGTGCCAGTTGGTGATCGGTATAACAACAGACATCCTCTTAGTGCCTTAGCAATGAGTGTTTCCAGATGTATGTCTTGTAGAATTTACAAATAACTACAATGCAAAAGCAAACATTAAGGAAGCATTTTTAAGATAAACTTAGTGAGAAAATATGAATTAATATATATTTGATACCATTTACACTTCATAGTCACCTTTTTAAGACAGTCATTACATTACTTACAAGTCTTGATGTAAAACAGTATTCCTAATGACTATTTAAATGCATAGATTGTTTTGCTTCGTTTATTTTTTTAAACTATGAACTAAAAGTGATTCCATTGCACATGAGCATGCGGAGGATTACATACTTGTCTACACCGACACAGGCTACTCTTTTTTTCTTGTGTTGTTTTACTCCACAAAATGTTATTACAATGTTCTCTCAGTATAGCACTGCTCATCTCCAGCTGGAAAAAAGTAAGAAAAATCTATGTCTGCCTCCAGACTGCTATTCACTGAATGATAGTGTGTAGCACATTCAGTTCACCCTGCAGATCGTTCTTAAACTTTTAGAAATACTCTTCTTCACATAACAATCACAGATGTGTGCTTGAACAGTGAACACGACAGCATGGAAGGAGTCAAATAAGGGCTTTAGTCATTAGATAATGATTTTAGCATCAGTTCTCTGATTGCATTCCTTTTTTCAGACAGAGGAAATGAAAGCCCAGCAGGGACACATTCCCTAAAATGAGTCAAAGTTGTGGCTTAGAATGGAAAGTCCAATACAGCTTAGTTTTTCCACCAGCAGCAGGATGCATGTGCATTGTTTACTGGGGGGTGAAAAGTATTTCAAAGATTCTTCAGAAACAGGCTGTGGCCTCTCTCTCATGTCATCAGTATTCAGTAGTGTTAATATCAGCTGCTTTTGATGTCATTATTTTTGCAGTGAAAACAATTAAAACATAATATTTTTAGACATTGGTGCTTACTATTCAAAGATCAAGCGTGCAATCAAATTAGCTACAGCACATTATATATTCTGCATTTGAAGACCTTTAGCAAGACTCTGAACCTCATTGTGCCTTTGCTTCTTATCTCTGGTGGAATGTAGATAATCCGAATAAATGAGTAGAGCTTCTCACAGAGAAATATGAATCCTGCCAGCAAATCCTGAATTTATTATATTTCAGAGTCCTGGTAACAGCTGAGCTGGGTGAGGTTCAAAATATTTGATTTGAATTCAACAGTAGATCACAGCAGAGTAAATCCGACCAAGTACTATGTGGCTGCATATTGAGAATGAATACATGAATAAATGCATAGGCCAAAATGCTGTTGCCACTTTTGAGAATTTCACACACTGCAATATTCTATAAAATATATTTAAGTTTCCTCAGAACTGTTACTTATTTTGATAAAACCATCTTCACACCATGCACTGATACAGAGGCAGGAGCTTCAATTTGCTTTATGCAACTATATTGATGTTGCTTCAAAAATTGCTGTTTTTATTGAAACTCCAGCATTTTTTTACTGCAGGTACAGCTCCAGCTGGTTTTCGGCACTGCAGTGCAGTTGCCATTAAGAAAAGCGTTGTCTCCTCTATGTGATGCAGATCTGCTTTTATTAGTTTTACAACCAGGTACACAAGAATTCAGGCTGTTTCTGTGAGCACTAAGCTATCTCAAATCACTGTTGTTGTTGTTTTTTTTTTTTTTTTACAGCTAAATTAATATACAGATGAAAAAAAAAACAACACATTGAGATATAGGGCAATAGGCAAGAAGATGAGGAAATTAGCCTTTTTGAAATGGTGGTTGATGATCTTTAGATATCAGCTTCCTTTGATTATTGGCACAGCAGCTCATTGAAGTCTGCTGCGCTGTGAATAGAAATACACCAACGCTAAAGCTGTGACCTCCAAATGGCTATTTACTGGAGTACACTTCCATTTTCCACAGTCCTCTCCAAAGATATTATTCAAGTGTGTTGCTCTTTCTGCCACTCATCTGAATGTTTCAGCCTACTGCACTCTAGGACACCATTGATCTGAAGGACAATATTTTTACTCAGTCTATAGCTGTTCCTTTATTCTTGGCATTAGAGTTGAACAAAAGCAGTCGTCTCTTCAAATCCATTTGTATACCTTGCTGTTAATCTCTAAGAGGTCTTTGAAGGCACCCGGGGAAATTCTTGTTAATGCACAAGTCGTTAGTTAAAACTGTGACTTATCAGCAGACTAGTAAGACTAGTAAAGACATTATGCAGTGGCAAGGACACAATGATTTGTCCTAGTGCTTTTTAGTAATCGTTCTTATTAGCTGCAAATGACTTCCTTTACATAGTCCAGTACCCTGCTATAAAAGTGCCATGATTTTATGACAGTACAGGCTTGAGTCGAGGCGCATTTCATTTTCCACAGGAAGGCTATATCTGTCACAGTGTTTCATAAGACTTTTCACTCCTAAAATGTGAAAGGAGCACTACACTCTTTGATTCCTGTATTATATTTCACTAAACATCAGCCATCTTGGATGTCGAACTGCTGCTAAATTTCAGCAGCTTTTTCATCCAAAGGGATGCTAATGGTAAAGTATAAATAACATTTTATATATATAACTACACGGTAACCTAACAAAATGGCCAGTCCCCTAGCAACTACATTCATAAAATGCATTATGTTAAATTATTAACTATTAACTATATACATATTAGTGAAATACTGCATTCTGTCATCAACACTATACATGCTAATATTGACTGATTATGTAGACAGACATGTCTGATATAGGTGTTCTGTCATTCATATATTTTTTTCTATTCCAGGATTGCAGTGATTCATCCAGTAACTTGAATAATTCGACTATTAAAAAAATCCTCTATGAAAATTCTTTGCTTCATGCTTTGTTTAATCCAAGGCTCTGTAGCATTTAGTTGTCACCACGGAAATAGTTGTTTCTTATTAAAAACTTTACTAGAAACAGTCAGCAGGAGTCCGTTATCAAACCACATCTTTAGCAAGCTCCAATATCTATACGATATTTAAATTAGCTTGCTGAAGGCCGACTACAGGCGTCATGCTTTCTATTGTAGTGATACCAGCAGCAAGCAGGGGTGTACTAAACCATATTTAAGGCTTTTACATCATTTTTTTCATATTTAAAGTAAACAAAAATATCTTAAAATATAAAATTAAATGTGGTTTTTCACAGGCTGATAAAAATGTACCTGTGCCAGTAATACTCTGAGCCTGTGACCTAGGATTTTTAGGGTGGACACAGAATTGTTATTAAGATTAATCATCAGAGTCTCTGTTTTCAGTAACACACACACACACACACACACACACACACACACACACACACACACACACACACACACACACACACACGAACATCAAAAAGATGCAACATAGAACTCTGTTTGCCTCGTACTAATGTAAGAAAGCTCTCCAAGGAGAAAGAGCAAAGGCAGTTTTATTTTATGCCTTAGTTTAGATTTCATGTAGACCTTATTTTCTTTGACATTACCGCACTTAAGATCATTTATTTATTGTTGCATTTAAGAAAATTAACAGCTTACATAAAGACAATGAAAGGCTTTAGTTTTTTGACAGATGTTGTATGCAGATAAACTATTAAAAACCTTGAAATTTTTAAAATGGAAACCACTGAGAACATATCCGATTACTCGATTCACCTATGGAACAATCAATAGAATATTCAGTTGCTAAAATAATAATAATAAGATAATAATAAGCTGCAGCCCAACTGTTATCCGTCTTCAACAACCAAAAAACAAAAAAAAACAAAACAAAAACCCCCCCCACAAAACCAAGTGTCCATCTCATTGGTCAATTCACCATTTTTTCTCCACCAGCATCAGACCATATTTCAAATAAAACTTGTTTCCATCCTCTGCTCTTGTGCTTCTTTTTTCCAGGTCTAACAATAGCCTGCTGTAACGTCCTGTAATTGGTGAAAGGCTGAAACATCAAAAGAAAAATAATAAATCATGGATCAGTTTGATTTGGGAGCCACCAACATTTGACCATGATCCACTTCTCAGTCTACTGAGGTCTCACACTTCATTTTTGGTTGATATCAACGTGGAAATTCTCAAAGTCGGGACTAAACAAGTTGGGTGTGAAAATAATTAACTGAGTCTTATTAGTCAGAGTGTTAGATGTGGGAGAAATGTGTAGATGTAAAAACCTGTCTCACTTTAAAAAAAGACCAAGTATATGTTTTTTAACTCACCCTCACTTAGCCTCAATTCTGATGCATTGGGATAACTCTTTAGCGTTCAGCTTTCAACATGGAAAACAATAAAAACCTACAAAAGTCTGTGTTAGGTGGGGCGGTGGATGACATAATTACACACCCTCTAAAGAGAAGAAAACAGCCAGACAGGAGTTCTCCTGGGAAACTCTTCTGTTCTCCTGGTTTTGCACTTTCGTTTTTAACTGCACATAATTTCTTTTTCTGTTTGGTTGGGTTTAGGCACCAAAATAGCTTTTTTGGTTATAGAAGGAAAGACCACAGTTTGAATAAAAGTACATAGTTTTACAATACTAAACACACATTGCATACTGCATTAAGCACTTCCTTGATTACCACTGTCCAGTGACAATGACAAAACACGCAGTGTTTTCAGCTCATAAGTGTAATCTCCTTTCCATGATAAAATATTCATTTTGGTGGTTATGTTTTGGAGAAAAACATGCAGATTAGAAAGATTGGGTTTTTGCGAACTTATCAAAGAGTCCAAGAATAACTTGGAAAGGACAAGTCTATTTATTAATGTGGAAACCTGCATCTTTCCTAATCTTAACCAGAGCTTTTGGGACCTAAACCCCACCACACTTGGGAACCAGTATGATAGATCTAGTGTCAAATTGTCCTTTACACACCCCAAGCATTTACAACAGCCTTATTCTAAAATTACATATTGAAAACATGTTGGTGAACTTATTCCTGGCAGTATATTGAAACTGATGTCTAAGAGATGATCAATGATTTAGTGAAGTCAACCAAGAACAGTCTATTCATACTCGAGTTGAACTTTAACTTAAGGCAGCAGTTAAAACTGGCTTTATGGTCCATACGTCTTTTTTGTTTTATTTGGACCAGAGAATGACCTGTTTTTAGAGAGCTGAAGTAATCTTCTTTTTCACTGCAAGCTTGTAATAACATGGATTAATGCCCCTAAAAAATATCCATCAAAAAATCCATGAAAATGTTT
The DNA here is from genome assembly GCF_036321145.2 of Pelmatolapia mariae. Lineage (NCBI taxonomy): Eukaryota > Metazoa > Chordata > Actinopteri > Cichliformes > Cichlidae > Pelmatolapia > Pelmatolapia mariae. Next base: position 32,624,408 of record NC_086236.1, on the reverse strand, counting down.
TCCAAACATCAGCTGTTCATATGAAATGCATGATATGCAGTAGCTTCCGCCTTAGCCGTATCCATCGTCCTTGCTTTCTCCTTTCCTCACTTCATTGCATTTAGAACATTATGACTTTGCTGAGTGTGTAAGGAAACATGAGAACCACTGACATTAACCTCCAGTTTAAAGTGACAGAGCACACAGAGAGCTAGTCCCTTTGTTCAGACCTGTGTGTAGTTGAAACAGGGCGGGATCGACACTGATGGAAATGGAAATTGAGCTGATTTGAAAAACCTGTCGAAATTGATGCAGTATTGTTTTTAAAAGCTGTCTTCTGGATGGTTCTGGACTTGTGTTTGGCCTGAAGCTTGGACTCTGCAAATAATTATGAGTCAGCTACAGGAGTCCACAGGAGACTTGGTCCGGGACACTGTTGACGGTTGATGAGTGTGACCATGACGTGTGCACTTCTGAGTCCCTTTAAGTTGGGTTTTAGTTTGAGGTCAGAGACAATAGTCCTCCTTTACATAGCACAAATTTTGCATTAGCACCTGTTTTAAAATTTCTCTTTTGCCCCCATTTAATTATCGTTCCCGTATCTTCTTATTTTGGCCTGCAGCAGTGACTCAGTCAAGTTTGGTTCTCATTTAAAGACATTACGAGCAACCGTAAAACATTTCTTTCTCTGTCTGTGTGAGCATGCCGACACATTAATCCACATTCAGCACCGTTTCCAGGCTGCCACATTCCGTTACATAAAAGTTTAATTCATAAGAAGATTCGAGCCAAAACAGTCACAGAGAAACAAAATTACTGCAGAGTCTCTGTTTCCTGTGATTTGTGGTGGCAGGCACATAATTTGTCAAAGAAAGCTGTGCTGTGTTAAGTGTGTTTGTACAGTGGTGCGGGCTAACCGCATGCCAGCTCTGATTTTAGAAGTGGTAATATTTAATGACTCTACAACACCCGTCTGATTTGTGAGTACTTGACTCTGAGCACCACTCCTTCCTTTTGGTGTCCTTTCTGATTTGCTACTGCCGATGAAAACGAAGACATTTAGTTGCTTTGCCTTTCAAGTCGTAATGTAAACATGTCAGATTTATGGAGTTTGCTGGGGGGGTGAGCACGTGCAATTATAACAGAAACATCACTGTAAGTGGATATATCAGCAGCTGAAGCAAATTCTGGTCTACTGCAGTTTTACTTTTTCATTTTGGTCAATGAAATGTCTGCTAAAAAATAAGACTTTAAATCACGAAAATATCCCTTAAACATTATCTGGGAGTGTAGACATGATTTCACATGTTAATTGCAGTACTAAGTAAAAAAAACAAAAAACAGATCGAACCCCCTTTTTCTCTACCGAGACTTCTTTCCACTACAAAGAATAATTACTTTTCCCAACTCCCGTGCCATAATTGGTTACTACTCTTTTATCTTATCTATGTGCGCATAATTATCACAGTCATCATATTAGATTATTTCATGCATAATAAATGAACTCAAACTGTGTGGGTAATTAGCATGTTAGGATATGTGCCACGATAAGAGGTTCGCTCTCTCAAAGAGGCTATTGTTCAAGACATTCCTGAAAAGTGAGAAATGCAGAAAGAACTGAAATATTGGAAGATCACTCTATAAAGTGTCTATTTATTTTCTCTGTGTGTGTTTGCACTCACATTTCGGGTACATTTCTCATAAGAAGTAATGTTATCTTGGACTCCAGGTTTCACACAGAGAGTAGTTAATATGTGTAAGATGCAAAAAGACATGGCAGGAAAATGGAGACTACTGTAAATGCTTGACTTTGGCAGCAGTCTGCTGTATAGATCTTGTTCAGTCCAAAGGACAGATGTGCAGCACTTCAGTCAAGCTTTCAGTAAGTAGGTTATAGTGTGCTGTTAATATAATAGGCATTTAATATTTCTTAAACTTCTTGACATTTTCAGTATTTTCGGAATATTTGTAGGTTGTCTTCAAACAAGCTTCCATAATACAACATTACTTATCTTGCCTTTTACAAATAAATGAAAGTCAGTCAAAGGCTAATTAAAAAATAACATTGTGATACAGCTGTTAGTCATGAACAGCAGCAACTCTTTCAATTGAAATAAGTAAACCTGCTGCTGGATGCATCCTAGTTTAATGCTGCCTGCTTGGAAACAGTTCAGCTATTATTTAATGAGGGGAGCCAATCAGGATGGCAGTTTGAATTGCCTATAAAGACACTGGGATTTTTGAAAATGCAATAGCTACAAATTTTACTACTCAATTAAAGTCCAATTTTCAAAAAGTGTTATTAAAATGCAGTGCCTGTCATGTAAATAAACAGAGAAAAAATGTGAACTTAAAATACAGGTGATGTTACTACTCTGCAGAGAAACCATCATCGAGCCTGAATTTAGACTGTTTTGTTTACGGAATTAAAATAGTTTTATGTATTTAAATGCAGGAAACATGCAGCTACATTAATTCAAAAAGTTTAATGTGTCAGTATGTGCTCATAAATCAGTATTTCAAGGCTGAAAGTGACATTGTGGATACTTTCAGGTACATACTTTGTCCTGCAATATTTTTGGCACTGACACCTGTCACTGATAAGTGCCTAAAAACTGTAATATAATAAGGAGTTATATTTTACCATAGGAAAAATAAAAAGCAATATTCATATTGTGCCCAGTGGCTTTATTTGACCCCTCCCCTCCCTCGATAACAAAAATCCAAAAAAAAAGAATAAAGGCAAACAAACAAAATCCTGAAAGTTTCAGAGTTTGTACAATTAAAATCAGCGTGTCTTCTGCTATCAGATATAATTAACTCTGTAATAAAATGCTGTGTGTGCATGTGTCAGGCTGTGGGTGTGGGTGGTACAACATGCAATGTTTCCAATGCCTAGCTGAGAAAAAATTTCCCACCTGTTTTCCACGTAGACATTCATAAAACCCACACTATTATACATTATTATATTTCTAAATGAAAATAACATTAGAATCTGACAAACTCCACTGAGATCAATCCAGACAGAGAAGTTTTCAGCCTAAGAGGTGAAAAAGCACCTCAGAGGAGTTCATAGGAAAGAGCACTTTAATTACCAGCGACTAAAAAAAAAAATTGAGTAAAAGAATGAAAAATGACACATAGTCACGCACCCACACAGCTCTCCCACGCACTATGTGACTTCATAAAGGTTCATCTCCAAAGAGTGATGATGGTTTTGTGCTAAAAGTGAGTTATAAACAGCTGTGGAACTGGCGGGCGGGTAAAGTCTGGAGGCGGTACAGAGTCAAGTGTGTTTCTGTATGTCTGGGCTCGAGTCTGGGAGAGGAAAGAAAGCTATCCAGATCCCCCTCCCCCTGGCTGCTCTCATCTGGTCAAGGTCTCCATACCGCTCTGCTGTGTCTATGCCTGGATCCCTGCTGGCACTGCCTTGGCATTGCTGTAATGTTAGTGTGGTGTAAATGGGAATTTGAAATCTGATAGTGCTGATTGTGGATGAAATTTGTTTTTTTAGTTTAAAGAGCTTTTCAGAGGGGATAAGTAATTTGGACAGCCTCACTGAAATCATCAGTGTTTCATTAGTGCTCTGTGCTCACACCTAAAGATTACTGTATGTGACATTGTTTTTAAATGTAATTAGTACCACACATCTGAACTTTAACACTGGTCTTGTACCAGGACTGCAAGGGGGTTCTCCAAATGGTTCAAATGGAGACTGTGTCTCAGTCTTTATCTTTTTAGAACAATTTCAGCAACAACAGTCTCATAGACTCATAAGGCTCCTGTTAAGTGATTTATCATTTGGATTTGGTGGCACAGAAGTTTTTAAAAATGTCTCTCTGGCCTGGTTGGGGAAGCACTAAGTAGCCAGAGCAAGTCCTGTAGTTGATTCAAGATGTATGAAAACCCAACCATTCTGGTTGGTAGCAATAACTGAGTTAGTGCCTCCAATAATGAGCCTTTAGCTCTAAGAACTGAAGCCTGCAGCATGCCTCTTTCAACTTGCCATTATGTCTAAAACAATAATTGCACAGATTCAGACCACACCACTGCTAATCCAATTGGCCTCATTATGGAAGACTTTTTTTCTAGATTGCAATCTTTCCTCTGAAAAAAAGTTTCTTTGTTAGGAAAAAGCATTTTAGATATGTTTTTCTGCAATAGGTCAATCATTTCTGTTCCATGTTATTACCTGTTATATAGTAACAACAAAAACAGTCTTACCAAGATGTTCCTTATGTTGTAAGGGACAGACCCTACAGTGATACAGAGAAAACTACCAAAATTTAGACAAGCCCTTATGAACAAGAACTTAGTGACAGTGGAAAGGAAAAAAACTTCCCTTTTTTAAACAGGAAGAAACCTTCAGCAGCACCAGGCTCAGAGAGGGGCAGCCATCTGCTGCAACTGGTTGGGGATTAGGACAGGGGACACGACAAAAGACATACTAGAGACAGAGATTACTAATAATGAATGATTAAATAAAGTATAAAATCGCAGTGAAAGCAAACAAGTGAAGAAGAAACACTCATGGGAAGCCTCTGGCAGCCTAGGGTTACCTGATCCAGCCCTAACTATAGGCTTTTTCAACAAGGAAGGTTTTAAGGCTAATCTTAAAAGTAGCAAGGGTGTCTGTCTCCCAAATCCAAACTGGGAGCTGTTTTGACAGAATAGGGGCCTAAAAACTGAAAGCTCTGCCTCCCATTCTACCTTTGTAAATAAATATCCTAGGAACCGTAGACAAGCCAGCAGTCTAAGCGTGAAGCGCTTTATTGGAGTGATATGGTACTGTAAGGTCCATAAGATAAGACGGTGGCTGATTATTCAATACCTTGTATGGGAGGAGTAGGAGCTGAAATTTGATTCTGAAATGAACAGGGAAGAGAACCCAGTATTAGAGAAAAATGCTCCCTCTTGCAGCATTTGGATCAACTGAAGGTTTTCCGTCAGAGAACTCATGTTGGAAATGATATATTCACCAAAGGATAGAATTTGGAATATTTAAAATTCTTTCATGTTGCAAAATTCATCTTCAAGTTTACTCACTCCTCATTCCCATTTGGAAATTGACAGCTAAGGTTGCTTTGCAATATCATCTTGAAGTCTATTTATGCCCACTGTTAAGGCACAGGAAGCCTCTGCAGAACGATAGGTGTCGCCACTTAGACAATACTGCCATATAAGTGATGTTATAGGAAGAGGAAAAACTCAAAACTGTGAGCAAAGAGTTTGCCAAGTGTTTTTTTTTTTTGTTGTTGTTGTTGCAAAGTCTTGTGGCGCAACACGCCAGGTTACAAAAATCAAGAGCTACACAACTGGCCAAGGCGACATGATGTGACATTAAAACTGGCATGTGACACCTGGGACACTGGGCTTGCATACAAACAGAATAAAATCATGTGGGTCTCCTGGATCCTGGATCTCCTGCTAGCTGATGACGACAAGGCTGCAATACAAAAACTTGTTGTGAGTTGCTTTTTACAGATTTTGCTAAACTAAGTTCAGTGCCTGGCTGCCAGTCTCTTATAGATCTAGTGGTAACCTAGATAAGTCTTCTTATCTAGCTTGAATATGAAAAATATCAAACTTTTCTTTTAGAACATTTGTAACACATCCATCCATCCATCCATCCTTACCTATATTTGGCACTCCACCCTTTTTCTGCTGAGAACCATGGACTCAGACTTGAAGGTGCTAATTTTCATTTCCGTTACTTCACTCTCAGCTGTAAACCACTTCAGTGTGAGGCCACAGTCTAATAAATTCAGCAGAGCCACATCATCCACAAAACGCAAAGACGTGATGCTGCAGCCACCAAGGTGGAAGCCTTAAACCACTTGGCTTTGCCTGTTATAAAAATTGTAAATAGAATCAGTGACAGAGGGTAGCCCTGGTGAAGTCCGGCATCTACTGGGAATGAATCTGACTTATTGCTGGAAATGTGGACCTGGAACACGTGATTTTAGCTGTGGTTGCTTTTGTTCTTGTTGTTTTTTTTTCCATTTGTTCAGAGCATAGTTGACCAATGGGCCACTCTCAAAAACAGACGTGTGGTTAAGCTTCTCAGAAAGGATTGGCTGGAGCGTAGTGTCAGTTGGACTGTGAAGGTGAGACCCACCATGACAGGAGATGAGGGATGACTTACACCTGCCTTCTTGATGCCCTCTTCAAAACAGGCCTGCTTATCTTGCCAGGATATGAGAGTGTGTTTGTACAAGCTAGAGCTGGGAAATTGAGAATGCGGTTTACTGTTTTGAGGTTTTCTTATAAGTCTTTTGTGTGAATCTCTCAATCTCAGTGAAGCGGCATGCTACTGTTCTTCTTCTCCCCCGTGGTCAGTGGTATTTATAAACCATCACCAGCCGACATTTACAGACAGAGAAGCACCTTCAAGACACTATTTTCTGTACTGGGAAAAGGACAGAAAGTACTTTGTATTTAACTACCTGGATATGGAGCTGGATTGTGGTGGTGGCGAAGGGGGGGGGGGGTTAAGTGGTGCATCTCTAATGTGTGGAAAAACATTGTGGAGGCTACAGAGAGAACCAGGGTGTCAGTAAATTCTGCAGCCTCAGTCCACAGGAATTTCATGAATTATTATTAGGAGCTGTGCACCCTGAACAAACAACTGAAGCAGACATTCAGTGTGCCAGTGAAGGAGTTAACTTTCTTCCTTTGGACTCTCACCAGGAGGGAAGAGTCAGAAAGAAAAAAAGAAAGGTTAGTTTGCTTCAGACACTGATGGGGAATTCCTCTCTGTCTGTTCTGCCTTTGCCGCCTCTGCCAAGTCCATTGTGCTTCTGCCTTCCCGAGCTGTTTCATGCTCAGACAATGAAAGAGTGTTTAAATTTGCAGCAAAAAAAAAAAGTGTTACCTTTATTCCTACTATGGCCTCATTATTTATATAATGGGCAGACACTGGCTGTTTAAATTCAGAGAGAATGAGTCTGCTTTAACCGAAGCTTTCATTGTGCTTCCTTCATCCATCTTCTTTAATGTACATATGGGAAGCACTTTTTTCTGTCTGAGAGACATTGAAAGATTATGTGCAAAATTTACTACTGCTATACAGCACCAGGCTAAGGAGATTATCAACATTCTTCACTACATTTATGACTTTGTCATCAGCGTGTACTCTGACATTTTATACAAGATGGACATTAAAATAACAGATCATGTCTTCATGCTTTATATCATTTATGTGCAAGATGTGAAAATCTGTAATCTGTAAGTCATTTTTGAAATTACACATCATCATTATTAGCAACAAATTTAAAAGCACCTTTTAATATTTTAGTTCTATTTTGTGCCACCAAAACAGCCCTGAGGCATGGGCCTGGGACCTCTGTGCATGCCCTGTAGTGTCTGGAACTGTGATGCTGGCAGGGGATCCTGTGAGTGCTGTGGATTGGGCATGTTCCAGCAAACCTCTTGATCAAATGTGCTTGTTGAGAAGCTGGGTGAAAGTGTTGAGCACTTGTATTGGTCCAATACACCCAATAACATGCATTTTGATGCTGTGTAAGGGCAACTGCCATCGGGCAGTATCCAAGTTGCCCCGGATGCATCCAATGGAGTGTGAATGTTAGAAAGTTCTTAGGCGTAAATAAAAGTGTTGTATGAATGTGTGTGTCATTGGTTGAGATTATAGTAAGAAAGTGCTTTGAATGCTCAACTGACTAGAAAGGTACTACACAAGCACCTTTCTAATAGGTTTAAGCAGTAAAACCTACCTTTATATGTTTGGGAAAGGATATGAGTAACAGCAACCAAAGGTTTTCAAGCAGAACACTGATTGTAGTTTCATAAATCAGTGATGTTCGTACTGCAGTTGATCACTTCATCTGACAATAAATGTACCCATATAGAATAATGTAAATTGTGGTCACTGGCTGTTTAATCCATTCAGTCTTCCCATTCAGTGCTTTGTACTTACCACAGAACACTGCAGTTCCATTGATTTATCACAGAGGCCACAGCTTAAGGATGTGATTCATTTCACTGACTTACATGTACATCAGTTAGGAGTTTTCAAAATATATATTTTTCACAATATATCTAAACTTGTGCAGTCACATTATAGAGATACCTCCGCAGGATATTGCATAATATGAGCCAAGACAACTTCTTTTAACTGGCCTGCTGTCTGTCTGGATTGTTTGATTCATTTTTGTGAGAATCAAGGCAGGATTCCACCTGGGAAATGCCTCTTGTGTCTCCTCTCTGTGTGTTAGATCTGACAGTCTGACAGCTGGAATGAAGTGCAAACACATCCTTTATGTTTTCAGTGTGTTTTTACCTGTGTGTGTTTGCTTCAAAAGATAATGCATGTAAATCTTGAGATACATTTTGCATAACAGATGCACTTTTGTGCCTTGGGATATAAGCTTTTTTGGGCAAGTTTTGAATCGGACATAAATGTATTCTCAAGTAAAAATATTTATCCCAGTACATGGAGGCAATGCCAAGTAATATCATGGTATTAAAAATAATAAAAACATTTTTGCCTTAATATCAATAAATTGTAGAAAAACGTTTTACTTTATATTTACTTACTAATAAAACATGACCATATTCAGAACAAAATTTTAGGTTTTGAGTCATGTACATGTAGTTTTAGCACTGAAATGTTGGTATATGGAGAAGTACATGGATATGCAAGAGGCATCGGACTTCCTTTTGACGTCTCGTACATAAGCAAAGAGTAAAGATATAGTCAGAGTTTCATTATATTCTCAACTAGACAAGCAGATGTGTGACGTAGGTCGAGAGAACAGTGGTATAAACTTTTGATACCTATAATGACAGTTGATAAGGGGCATTTTACTAGTATCGTTTCTTAAAGGCAAGTTTCTCAAATTAAATACAGAAATTAATATTATGTTTTTCAGGGCAATCACTTTTATCATATTCATCTTGTGATGAAGCAGTTTTATTCTGAAGTTGTCTGGTCTCTTCAGAGATGACTGGCACCAATCCATAGGGCACGACAGCTCAGTGAATAGTTTGGTGATAAGAAGAATTAAAAATTATGCCCCTTTTATAGAAACACCTTTAAATGAAACACCAGCAGCACACCCTCAGCAACTTTGTCAACTGTGTGCTCCTGTGCAGTTTTTCAAATGTTTAGTTACTTCTCAGCTTCCTTTAGCATCAGTGGTACTTTAATAAAACTTGTAGCTTTGGACTCCCAGATAGCTAACCCCAGTTAGCTGTACCCCTGCTACTCCACTAACCTGTTCATGTTTCAAATTGAATTTACCCTCTCATGAGACACCTGCCAAGCTAAAAACTCTAGTCTGTGAAACATAACACTAGAGACTTGAGCAGCCATAGTTGATTCTGTTCCTGGGGTCATAGTAGCCCCCCTTGAAGGAAATTTAAAACTGCCAACTAAGAATAAATTAGATTTTGCAAGACTGGAATTCACTTTAGCAGTAAAGCACCTGTTTGCATTAATTTTGAAATTACTTAAGTCACTCAAATTATTACTGATTAATACTGAAACTGACAAAGTGTGTAATTCTGATTTAAAAAAATACCAGACTTTGCTCCTCTCCATTCAGAACAGTAGTGACATGCTTAGCTGCATGTTTTTCTTAAACCACTGGCTGTGTCATGTTCAAAAAAATGATGTGGTCTTTTTAGGAGAAATGGCATCAATTCCACTTTACATGGAGCAGCTCTCTTTTCTAGTAATCTCGTCAAATTATTGAGCCCCCAAAGTGTGATTATTCAGAGTTGGGCACACAAAGCAGAGTTACACACATATATACTATGAGACTTCTAAAAAAGAAAGCTCCAGATCAAAGTCCTTGGTATAACTCACAAATGCACACCTTAAAGCAGATAACCTTTAGCTGAAGAGGAGGAGATAGTGTTTCACTAATTTAGAAAACCTTTGTCTGGCTTGGAAAAATAGTTTTGTGCTCTATGAAAACAAAGCCCTCTGTAAAGCTGGGACATCTTCCAATTCATCACTGATAGAAGAAAAAAGAATAATCCCAGGTTTCTTTTCAGTACTGCAGCCAGGTTAACAAATATGGAGGACCACAAGAGCCATGCGCATCGAAATAAAGAATTCTGTGCTTAAATAATGAATTCTAGAATAAATTCTGCATTTGTAAATTCATTTCCAATTTAATAAACTGATTTTTAAAATGCTTTTTAAAAACTTCATTTCAAAAACCTTTTTCAAATTCCACTTTAATGAACTGATTTTCACAATGCTTTTTAAAATGGCGATTCCACTCCTCATTTCAAAATCCATTTCCCTTTCCTGTTCGCTCAGGGATTAACTTTTGGATTAGCTGTTGGATTAGCTGTTGGATTAACAACTTCATTTTAAAAATCCTGCGGCTATTCAAATTAGCCACACCGTGGGATGTAATGAATGAAAATGTGATGTCCACATATGTGGACGCCAGGTCCTAGGAGGTTAAAGCAGGAACTGCACACCTAGCCATCAAAAGTTTGGTAGCATGAGTACTGTAAAGTTTTATAGGGTCGTTTTTCATGATGTATATTGTATTAATAATTAAATTTCATTATCTGTATCTGTACCACACATTTGCCACACAGGTGTAGATACTGTAGGTGCAGTGAATGCTTAAATTGTACTGATTAGAATATACTGGACATTCAATGCTAAGATTCAGCACACTGTGTTAGAGGCTGGGATTTGATGAATTCATCATATATACAACCTTTGATCATTGTTTATGTCCAGTTGAGAATGAATCTGTGCACTCACATATTAAATGAACTGAAATCAGTAGTGTGATCTCCAGTCTTGATATAAGGAATGAGAGAACTGACAGCTGTTATTTTAATCAGCCTGTCTCAGTTGTTTTAACTCTAAGTATCACAAAGTAATGTGGTAACATCTGGACTGACGAGTTTACTGTCAGCATTTTAATCGCTAGTTTAAAGGCTGTAGGTTGCAGCTATTGCTCTAACACTGTATAAATGTAACAGGGCTCAGTGCTGGTTCTAATAGTCTGAGCTGCTTCCAGCTTTATTTGTGAAGAGCACAGCAACTTACAAAACACATAGCTAGCTCGTACAGCTGTGACGTAAAATTTTCATAAGCTAAGATGACCTTAAAATAAAGGGGCGACGTGCGGTGATGCTAGCGTTAGCCATGTTAGCACGTTACCTTCAACAGGTGGTCAGACTGAATAAACAGGCACTCAGTCAGAGGTTGCGCTCTCCGTTTCGCTGCAGGGTCCCTTCATTCTTCACATATCCGTGTCGAGCAGAGTGTAAATCCTGAGGCTGAACGGCCTTTGTACAAGCACACACGCTTCGTAGCAGGGCGAAGCTATGAGCTAGAAAAATCCAGGCAGACAGCCTATGTCTGTCCAACCAATCAGAGAGCTCCTTACATCCCACCGTGTGGCTAATTTGAATAGCTGCAGGATATTCCTCTAATTTTAAATAGAAATCTTTCTTCACAATTATAATTTTACCATTAGAGAAAAAAAACTAACTTTTAAAACAGCTGATATTTATTTAAACTCTCTCTGATTGTTCTGTTCAGTAATTACTTCCTTCAAACCATCAGTGTGTCTATTACACTCAGTTCCTTCTAGACTGCTCAAAGAAGTCATACTATTAAGTAGTCAATCTATCTCTGTTGACGGGTGGAATGGAAATTGCGATGGACCCGACCACATAGTTCACTTTACACACTTTTATTTCCCGGTTGTTGGTGGCTTTTCAGCTGCCATCCACACACAACACAACAACAACAACAACCCAGTCAGGACCCAGTTCAATCATTCTAAGCCAGTGAGACGTGATCGCTGATGCCTTTCAGGTGTGTCTGCCTCCATGCCCTGCCACAACAGGTTACATACCACAGTCTTTTAAGATGGTGGTATTAAACTATTACTTAAAAAGCCTTTACTTTACCCTGCTGTCTTAGCGATTTATAGACCAATGTCCAACCTTCCTGTTATTTCAGAAATTCTTAAAAGACTAGTAAAAAAGCTAACTGACCATCTGCAGAGGAATGGCTTATTTGAACAATTTCAGTCAAGTTTCAGAGCTCATTATCAAAACAGAAAGCTGCTAATGACAGTCTTATGGCTTCTGACAGTGGATCTCTGTGCATTTCATGTTAAATCAGAACACCATATTAAAGGAATTATGGTTTGAGTCATATCTATGTAAAAGAATAACAGATTTGTTCATGTAAATGTGAAGGCTTCTTCGCACGCAGAAGTTCGTAACAGAGTTCCACAAGGTTCTGTGCTGGGACCACTGCTATTTACATTATACCTGATCACCTTTCATTGCTATGCAGATGATACCCTGCTTTACAGTGCTTCTGGAAAGTATTCACAGGTCAAATTGTTCCACATTTTTACTATGTTACAGCTTTATTCCAAAAATTAATTAAATTCATTTTCACCTGAAAATTCTAGATACAATACGATAACAAACTGAGTAATTAGTTTTAAACTTTGACTTAAACTCTGCTCTTTTTTTTCTTGTTATGAGTTTTTCCTTTCCACTGTCGCCAACTGCATGGTCATAGGGAATTATTTCATTGTTGGAGTTTTCTCTCAAATATTTTAAGGTCTTTACCTTACAGTGTAAAGTGCTGTGAGGCAACAGTTGTTGTGATTTGGTGCTCTATAAATCAAATTGCATTGAATTGAACTGAAATTGGACAATCTCTTTTTATCCCACTAGTCTATAGATTATCTTTTCTCTCTTCTCGATGCTGCTCTCATTAACTAGAGACTCTGGAAGTTTTTTCACTGAAAGGCCAGACTGTAGGAAATTAGACGGGTCTCTTTTTGTTTGCTCAGTCCATCCTGACTCATCACTGTGGGTATTTTTAGCTGTAAATTCCGGTTTGGCTTTCCCCACACTGTTCACAAGGCCTATCATATTCTGTGAGACAGAGAGGAATAATCAATGTCAAATATCAGCCGAATGACGATTAGTGGTGTACATACAAAGTTAAAAAACCTTGTGTTTCACAGTGTAGCAGCTGGATAACATGCTCACATCAGTGTGCGAATAGGCTGCCTGTGCTGTGTTTTGTCTGGCACAGCTGCCTGTATCTGCATGCTCATTAAATGCTGGGCTTAAACCCATGGTGACGTCATGCCAGCTCCGGTTACTCCCTCGGGAATACCTACTATTGTCATTCACTGGCCAGATTAAAGCTATAAAACTAAACTCTAACTAACTGTTGAATATATGTGAAGGAACAATGAGTGTATTTAAGTAATAAAGATGTCCTCCATTGGTAAACCTCAAGTAGAACTGCAGCTGGTTCTTGACTCTGTGCAATACTTTAATCTCCCCATACAATCAGATTCCTCACTGTTGAGGAGGCCAAGTGACCTGATATCCTGTTTGTCAGGAGAACAGAAATATTTCTGATTGTTGCACATCCTGCCGGTTAGCGATCTGTGGCACATACAGCTGCCGGGCATGAAGACATATTTAGCCTCTATTGTATGAGTTTGGACACAGTCATGCTCTGTACTGAGCTTATCTTTAACGCAGAGGAATGTTTTTGAAATGAGATGTTGCTGGCTTGTCAATATGTGTGGGAGATTCTTGTAAGTTTTGTGCATATGAGCTGCTAGAATTGTCGTGCAAAATTAATTATTTCCTATTATCCTTTTATGTGCCCCTGAATCTCTGTGCACCAAAAATGCTGTCTGTGTTTTATTGAAATGAAATTATGCCATAATGTCACTTTTGCTATTAGCACCGAGAGTCTGTGCATGCCAATTGATCCTGCTGTTGTCATAGCAACATGAACCACTAAACCTCTGCGCAGCTGTTGTTATGAAAGCCCTCGAACAGCTGGGGGGCTATAGCTGTGGAGGGATTGTGGGAAACAGGTCTTTTGGTCCTCCCTTCACACCTTGACCCCAGAACCTACTAGCAAACGGAGGGGGATTTAGAAATCTTAAAGATGCCCATCTGGAATTTTTTTGCTCCCTGTACAGAGATTCCATATGATTAGAGATAAAGTTTAGTCAAGAAGTTGTGAATATTCACTCATTCCTGTGGCTACCCAAAACCTGCTTTGCCATGAAAGTGAACAGTGAAAATTGAATGAACCAAATGAGGCTACATTCTCTCCCAGGGTTTGCCTGATGCATTGGAGCATATCCCATTATTGATATGAGCAAATGTTGTACATGGTGCAACAATAAAGCAATCATTTTACAAGAAGCACAACTTGTCCAGGGAGTAGCACTCTGTGAGCCCCACTCCTTCAGTCATAATAAACCCTGAAACGTGAACCAACAGCAAAGACTCATCCTCCCACTATTTGATTTAATGCAGAGCTGACTGGGGAGGTGTGAACCTATCACTACACCGAATACTACCTTTTTGTAACCCGTTCAGCATTACAATGCTTTTGCACATATACTCTTTTGAAAGCAAGTCAGAATCTTTACATATTTACAGTAATTGTACTCCATATTTATCTTTTTGGACTCTGCTAGACTAGCTTTGCATGATTCCCAGTTCAAAATAATCCTTATTTCATCTGATTCAATCTGCGAAAAGGTCCCTTTAAGTTCTTTTTGGTTGCCCCTTACAAACAGAAATTGTAAACAGGTGCAATCTAAATTTCATTCTGGCTTTGAGTTGGTTACTGGGAATATCAGTTATAATGGATAAAGGGGAATGGTGAGAATTCTAGTGCTTTGGATACTTAATACTTTATACGTTCCATTTAAATAGACATTTAAAACACATCCTATTAAAAAATAGGATGTGTTGCTGCACTTTCTTTGCAAAATTACGACAAGCCTGTTGGAAATTCTTAAAATGAGAGCTATTCCTTCTCCCTCATTGAAAAAAACATCAAAAATGAACATAGCCAACATGATGTAACCAACTGGTTTCTGGACAAAACCTCAGCATTAACAATTTGTCCCCTACTATATGATTAATGACTAATCCACAGACACACATTATGGAGTAGCTAAGTAGTAGTAGTAGTATTAGTAGCTCTCCTTAATCCTAAAAAAACACCTTGAAACAAATGACCCCCCACCCCCCCACCCCCCCAAAAAAGACAACAACAACAAAAACAAAACAAAGCTGCTGATTAGTACTAAAAGTACTAAAAGTGCTCCGAAAAGTATATACAGCACAAACACATTCAGGTGAAATTCAGTAACATGAATTAGCAGAAGTGGGGCCTAGCTATTGGCTGCCGCTGCTCCACCTGTCAAACCAACTTTAAGCTTCAGCTGTATGTAATGATTTTTACTGCTGTAAATTTTGGAATTTTAACATAGGAGTCTGTTGGGATTAACTTGCCTTTGGACCCAAGCTTAAATTGCCCTGAGAGGAAGAGGAACAACAATTTTTGGCTGTTCGGTGTTGCTTCGTTTTCACTTTGCTGCTTGGTTTACATGCCTGGACAGCCAAGACTCCAAGACTGAGAGCAAACTTTTTTGTTTTATAATGTCTGGTTGCAAAAATAATTTTCTTGGGAAATATAAATCTATACTGAAGTAAAATGTTATTTTCCGTAGAGGAAAATGGAAGTAGAAAAGCGCAAGTACACATCCAGCGATTGTACCTGATACTGGGCAGATTAAGGAATGCTAATGTTTCTCTTGTGGATTTTGTGAGGAACAGGGTGATTAGACCTCCACTCTCCTGGGTGGAGACCCTCGCTGCTCTAGCTTCCACTCTGATTTACTTTGACGTCGACAGGAAGGTCAGCTGGGTCTCAGAAGGGCCATGGAGCGAGAGGAGGGGAATGGTGTGCACGGTGGGTTTTGGTATAAAGAGATTCCCCTCTAGGATCACACACAGAGGCTCACCTAGGGAGGAAGAGCCATTGAGCTTAGGGAGGGCTCCGGGAAGGATTACCGAGAGGCTAAAATGTTTTCTTTGTGGCTGAAGGAAACCTAAGAAATGCTCTTACCCAAATCTCTGGTCTGAAGTGGCTGCTTGACAGCGAAACTCAACCTATAGTACTGGGAATAAATATTTGCTCCTCCCTTGAGTTCTTCAAATTTTCAATATTTGTCACATTTATATGTTTCAGCAAACAAATTTTAATATTAGTGAAAAATATCTGCCACCATGTAAATATAAAATGCAGTTTTAATATGGCAGCAATTACTTTTTTACATATTTTTCCCTAATGAATGAGAGCGTCATTGAAAAACTACATTTTGTATTTACACAAGTTATTCTTGCAAAATAATAAAATTTGTTTGATGATATGACACATTTAAATGTTACAAATATGCAAAAACCAAAGAAATCAGGGAGAGGGGAAATGACTTTTTCTTGGCACTGTACATCCTCAACATATTTGTTTCCCCCCATATTTAAGTTTTTCTTTACTATCTCTGTTTTCTGATACGCCCCCTTTCAGAAGTAAAACCCCCCCAAAACTTGATACTCAGTGACACACAGTTTTGAAATTTATAAATGATCCAAGTTGACTTTTGGTGAAAATAACGTTTGGCGCAGTAACAACAGTAACATTGTTAAAGGTGTAGAAGAAAATGCAGTGAAGCGTCAGGAGTGTTATGTGACAAAAGGACAGCAGGAAGAGCGAAAGCAATGGTTTATAAGATGGCAGCGAGACCTACAGGAACATTAACCAAAAGAAAGGAGGCAGAGCTGGAAGTGGTAGTGTTGAAGATGTTAAAGTTTTCATTTGGAGTGACAAAACTGGACAAGACTAAAAATGAGTCTAACAGAGGGACCGCTGTTTGACTCAGAAAAAATTTATATCAGAAAAAATTAGAGATGCAAGGCTAAAATGGTATGGCTGTGCAGAGGAGGGATAGTGACATGGCTGACAAAGGTTTTTTGTAGCTTGAGGTGCCAAGCAGAAGGAAAAGAAAACCACCACAGAAAAGATTCAAGGATGCAGTGAAGGAGGAAAGGGAAAGAAGAGGATAGTAGAGAGATTGTGAGATGGAGGCACATGTTCCCCCAACGGGAGCAGCTGAAAAAAGAAGGCCGCAGCATTATTAAAGTCTTGCTGCTTCATTTTCCTGTATAAAAAGTAAATGTGTTCAACTTATTTTGATGTATTTTATCACTGGAGTGGCCCTATCCCTATATCTATATCACAGCCCATCCCCACATTGTCCTTTTTACATTAACAGGCTTGACATTTTCAAGTTGAGAAAGAGCTAATAGAAATAACAAGTTCTATACAATTTAAAAAAACAACAACAACAACAATAATAATCAGGATTTTCTTCCTTTTTGAATCGTCATAGGTAGCGATAAACTAGATGGATTATGGAAATTAAATGGGTTTTGGATGACATGGCAATTTGCCCGGTAAAATTAAATGTTAAATTAAATTAACCACTTTGTTTGCATCCTCAAAAAAAAATAAATAAATAAATAAAAATCTCTTTCCATTTTCTTAGTGAGACTGATAAACTTTAAAGTGAGAAAAGTGTCTGGGCTCAGACATCAGCAGATTTCATACCAGTTCCTCCTACTCATAGGGTGGTACCTGCATACCACACAGAGTACTCCCGACTGAGCTGTGTAGAACTGGATAAATACCATCCCTTAAGAAGCTCTGTGTTCACAGATTGCTGGAGGTAGGTGGCCTGCTGTGAGGCCCAACCACACTCCCACTGTTCTGGAGGAGCTTTAAGTGAAAGATCAGGTGTCCAGGCCTGAATGCCTGATTGAACTTAAATCTTTTACATGTGCACCAAAACTGCTCCGTGTGGATCAGTCACAGCCAGTCAGTCAACTATTCAATGGAATTTTAACCACAGCCATTTACTGACCTCCCTGTTTTCACCTCTTCAAAATTATAATCACATTTGTATTATGACTCCTTTGCTAGCAGGGCTGGAGTTGGGCATGAAAGGTAGACCATATTATTGTAGGGTCTACCTTACAATATAAAGCGCCTTGAGCCGACTGTTGTTGTGATTTGGCGCTATAGAAATAAAATTAAGTAGAATTGAATTGAACTGAAAATAGTTAAATAAGGAGAGGAAAAATTGAACCTGATTTATTGGGATACAGAAATTAATGTATTTGGCAATTAGACTCTGATGACCCGTGACAGCAGAATGGAATTCCATCGGTGATAGGATTTAGGACAGGACCCCTGGACTCTAGACGCTGTTGAGGATGAAGACTGAGGCTTGGATAGATGTCTGACTGAGGTGTCTGTGAGGTGGAGATGAGGACGGGTGGGTTGCATGAATGAAAGGGAGGAGAGCACAGATTTAAGCCATGCAAAGTGGAGACTGGTTCAAAGAAGGCAGGTGAGAAAATGACTGGACTAGAGTAATGTCAGTATAGAGACTGATGTGATGTGAAGAACAGAAAGCAGCAGGCAGATCTTTTCATACTGAACTTTTGCATTTTGTCCAACATATACCGTCTTGCCAACAGAAATACTCAGAGCATTAAATATTTGATAAATCCATGGATGAAATTAGTCCTGTACCATTTCTTCTTTTAGTGTTGCTTCTTAAATCCACACGAAAAATACGTTGTCCTTTTTAAAACTAGTGAAACTATATAGTTAGAACTTGTTTTAGACCAGTTTTCGTAGAAGTCGATCTAGAATCTGGAACAGTCTGGCTTTATTATTTTAATGTGACAGTTTATGATGCAGACTGGTTTTAAGAGGTTAAATCTGGTTTGAATAACAACTTTATATCCTTCTTAAACAAACGATTGACCAGTTGCATTCCTGCTCCTATTATTTAATAGTGTTTCAGTATCAATAATAACTTTTGCTAAATGTTTAATCATTCTATAATGTCTCAATAGGCTGGGAGTGGAGGACAGACAGACAGAAGATAATACAACAAGGTGCTGCGTTGTTGTGGGCAAGCTAACTGTAAGGTGCCATTTTCCTGTTGTGTGATGTTGGATATTATTATAAGTATCAGAAGCAAATCTATGTGCGGTTTTGTTTTGTAGAGAAATGTTGAGAAAGCGGCATCAAGATCAGTTCTTGTAATAATTTAGGAGCACAGAGTCACATGTAATTCATACTTTACACATGGTGGCATATTGTTGTTGGGTACACTGTGAATGATTACCCTGCTGAAGTTCAGTTTAACCAGTTGAATTTCAATCACCTGAGCAGACTTTATCTCTATTTCTTCAACCCCTGAATTGTTATGTTTACTCGCTTCTTGCTGTAGCTTCAGTCTGTGGTTCTGTTTTTTGAAGTTGTTGATTATCATGATTAACCCTTTAGTAAATGAACTGTTTGTGCACATGTTACAAGTAAACAATAGAGTCAGTTACCAATGACAAATCCACACAAAAGAAGACCTGGGTTTTAGGTAACTCACTTATTCCATGTTTTTTCCTTTTTTGTTTATTACTGTTGTCTTTAGCTACTGTTTAGTTAGTGTTAGTCAACAAAACTAGGAAGTTTAGGAACAGATAGTTTTACTTAAATTACCCACTTATCAGCCTCCTCTGTCAGGCTTTTGAGACATACCACCCTAGGTGCATGTGCACTAAGAAGACAGCAAGAGGTCACCTGAGGAGTAGCCATTTACCACAATTAGTTGTTGCTCTTGTTATTTTACTGGTGAGGTCAGGCTTATATTAGCAATCTCATGTAAAAATGTGACTTCATTTTCTTTAAAGTTTTACTAGTTAAATATAAAGTGTGTTAAAGTGTCCTAGTCATGAATGATAAAATAGAAAAATCAGGTGATGGGAAAAACACATATATTTTCTGTATGTTGTTTGTAATGCTGAGCAGAAATTATGTGGCAATGGAAACCACCATCTTTAAAAAGACCATTACTTTCTAATGATACCTGGACCTCCCGGAGACCAAGAACAGGGCACTTCATTGGTTTCTAAGAAACAATTGTCTGGCTTTTGAATGTTACTTTGGTCTGGATAGTGGTTGTATATTACATTTACATGACAAAACAACCCATTAATGCCCTCAAATTGTTTTTTAGATCCTCATGACTGGAACTTCTTCCCACAAAACACTTAGTTTGCTGCCAAGTCATTGAGACAGCAAAGTAAAATTGTAGCGTTCCACTTTTAGTAAATTATAGGCACTCATTAGTGTAGAGTTCATTTATCTAGTTTTTCACTGGGGACATTGATATCAAAGGGGTTGTTGGGAGAAAAAACAGGTTAGGTTATTTTCTAATTAGCTATTTTAGAATTATTTGAGGAAAATGGAAAAACTCAGTAGCATAACACCAAAGCCAGTATAGTACATTCTGTACTGGACAGCTTTTACTCTAAGGCAGGTAAAGACTATGTTTTGCCTATTTGTGCCGTGAAGGTATTTCCTATAACGAAGAAGTCGAACTTTCATGGTTTTAAAACAGAGCAGACATGTACATCTTGGAAAAAAAAGCCAACAATCAACAATGTTGCCATAGTGGGTAACAACGCTTTGAGCTGTAACATTATTTCTTTGGCTAGTAGGCTACATTTACCAGTGGCTTAAGTTACTTTGCCCTTGGAATAATTTCAGATTCTGTCTCTCTCTTTGATGTAAAAAATACACTAACTGGTGTTTTGGTTTGTCAGTTTCGTACATTGGAAGAATGGAAATGATCACATAGCACCACAGCATGCTACAGCATTACATTACAGCTGTACTACTGCTACCCAGTACAGCAGTAGTTTAGTGCTATTTCACACAGGATCAACTCTAAAATGTTTGTTAAGCAAATGGTGAAAGTCATAGTCCTATATAGTCATAGTCCATATAAGGATAGGATTGTAGTATCTGGGGGTTGCATGTTGTTATGGTGGGTAGAACTATATGCTCAAGTCAAGAAGAGATTGACCCAGGGGCCCTTCTCTATGGAGTCGGCATGTTCTCTGTCACATGTACTGGGAATTGGCTACAGCTGTGAATGTGAGTGTGAATGAATGCCTGTCTCTAAGTGTTAGTTGTATGTCAGATTGGCAGGCTGTCCAGATGATATCCTCTCCAGCCACCTGTATTCCACCAAAGGAGGAAGGTTTCAGAGTCACTCTTGATATCGTTCATCAAGCCTCCAGTTTGAAATGTCTGATTCTATACTGTAGCTACTCTATGTATCAATTTCTATAAATGTACCTTCCCTAGGAAAAGCTTAGTTAAAAAATTAAGAGTTAAGAACTAGAACAATGGAGGAGCTGTACACACATGGCAATCTAGTTTTTTGCCAAGCGGTGTCTGGTTATACTAAGCCATTTGTCTCCTCGTACACACAGGCTAGACTAATCGCACAGCCAGTCTTCATGTCCTCTCAGCCCCTAAGTGTCCCCCACCTCCTACCCTCTACACCCAGAACCTCCACCACGATTCCCCACCAAGGATTGTTTTACGCTTAATTTTGTTAGACTTAATGAGATTTCACTAATTAAATCTCCTCCTGGTTGGAGGAGACCCCCTACCTCCCTTTACATTACCCCCCTTCCATTTACTATCACTGCTGCCCATGGAGATTGTGCTCATTTTAGACAAATAAACTTTTTTTATGAGGAACAGGACAGTGGGAGTTTTTCAAATTTGATTGGGTTTGTAAGGGCAGGAAAAGATGAGCTGCAATACAATAGAAGTGGCAGTTTTTGTGTATTAACTTCAGTACTGCTGTTCTTCAGCCATATTTTGAGGCACAGTAGCCAAAGCTTAAAAGCAACTCCAAGTGACAGGTCATCACAGCCATGCACACATGTTCCAAATACATGTCCCTAATAATAATCCCTGCTTAGCTGCACTGGAGTGCTAAAAGGGAAGTGCTGAAGGGTGGGACTCTCTCAGTTCAAGCAGTGAGGCCTTGGAGGTCATTGTTGACAGCAGCCGGTTGCCCTGCTATTGTGGATGACCCAATGGGACTCTTGCAATGACTATAGTGGGAGCCAACCTCCTGTTTCCCGTTTGAGTCCCGGACACCTAGTGCCAGCTTCGCCGCTTGGCTCCCTGGCCAAGAAGTCCATTATACCCCTAACACTCCCCCATCTTCTCCCTCTGATGCCTCTGTGTCCATTGTAGCCCTGCTCCCCCATCCTCTGTCTGATTTATGCACATGCACATACACACCAAACAGCCTCACAAGAATATGTGCTGTGGCCCTCGGGTGGGCGAGTGGGCAATGTGCCCATTTCAGATGTGAGTGCTTCCATGATGAAGGCCCATGCTGATCGGATTTCTGCCACCTGTCATTCAGTTTAGGAGGCAGGAAAGGGGGCAAGATTGCTAGTGGGTGGTGTGGAGTGAGAGGGTTGGGGATGGACTTGGGGGGGTGGCAGCACAGGAGAGATGCCATGGCAATCTGGCTCAGGTCCTGCAGCCACAGCAGTGGGCTGCTCTGCAGTAGTCTCAGAGCCTCTCAGACTCAAGCGGGCCTTTTTGGTCAGTTTATTTTTTTCTTAAAGTTCCTGCACAATAAGGTACATATCTTCTCTATGATTGAAAGAACACAATCAGTGCAGTTCAGTGGACTCCATATTGGTTATTGCCAACGTTGTATTTGCTATGATGGCCAGAGGCTTTTTATTGCAGCCTAGCAAATCTAGATGGGCTTTTTTGGCCATTCTTTTCCAAAAAAAATATTATACTATTAATAATTATCCCTTGGTGTAAGTCATTCTCAGTAGCCCAACATATTTATTATGAATTAGATGCTTGTAGATTGTTGCTGATTTAGTTAAACTAGCATGGAGATGCTAATAGACAGTGCATATTATACATATCTACATATCTACTTTATAACTACAGTTACTGTAACTGGGGAAAAAAAGGACAAAAATGTTAACGCTGTATCTATTACAGGTATACCTCGTGTCGTTTAGCTGGTTGCTTTTGACAGATCTGAAGCTGTATATGTGCACTGTAGCTTTCACACCAGACTACAAATAATAATGCTGATATTTTAAGAAGTAATGAAATGATTTTAGGTACTAGTTGGGCAACAAAATACAAAATTCACCTTCAGATAGATATTTTCTTCCAAACTTGTGTGACTTGAATGTGTTTGACACTTAAGTTCTTCATTAATATCCTCACTATGCTTTCCCCTCCATCACATTTGCTACCTCTGTGCTTAACCAACATCCTCCAATCCATCCATATCCATTTCTCCCTCACCCGGGCTCTTTACCCTACCAACCCTAATTGTAATTACGTTGATTTAACTTAGACACATGCGGCTCCCTCCCTGCCATCTGAATGGAAGCTTATTAGTTTGAATATTTTTTTTATATTTATTTATTCCAATTTCTCAGGGTCCCTGTCGGCATTTCCAATTACTCTTGTCGTGCGGCTGTAATTGCCTCCATGCTAATGGCCGCCAGACAATCGTGCTAAATGAGGTGAGGCCGAGAGGCTAGGAGCCTGACTTCATTAAGAGCTAATGGGATTTTATAAGGGGGACTGAAGACCCAGCTCATCAAAAAGAGGGAGATGGAAGGAAAACAAAACAGATGGAGGGGGAGAACCAAATCACCACCACACTAACTTAGCTTGCTCCTTTCCATGGCACTCCGATGACAAAAAAGAACAGGTTACTCTTCTTGCACACGAATACTACCTAATTATAGAGAAATACAATGCTACTGAAAACTGCACAGTGCCTTACAATGAAAAAACAGACGCTGCTAAAGAGATAAGTGCGCATCATTTCTCTGGTTGTCCAGTTGATCATAAAAAGCAGCAATTTTATGTGTCTCAGGCTGTTGGAAACAGTCTCAAGGCAACTGTTTCTTTATTGGCAAAGTAACATCGTATATATAAATGATATATTTGTGGATAGACTAGAAAGTCGAGGTCAAGTCCTCCCACATTTTTCACACGTTATTCTCACAGAGAAAGATGCGAATGCATAGCATGCACACAAAACCATGTTATGAGACCAAAGCAATACTGTAAATCTGCATACAAGTTAAATCACGAAACCAGAAACTAGAGAGGGCACGCATAATATTTCAGAGCTGCTATTGTGATTATCTTATGATGTATTGTTATAAACATATGTACTTGGCTGCAGGTTTCACTTCATCATTGGGGAATGTACATTAAGTTGGTCTTAGAGGTCCTTTTCCAAGAAACGTTAAAGATCAAACACTATTTCCTACATTCTGAGGATTTTTACTGCAACTCCTTTTTCTGCATCAATGTAGTGGTTAAAATCTCTACATTTGGGAGAAGGAAACAGGTAACAGTTCAACATATAATAAAATGCAGTAAGGCTCTCAGGCATTCTTTATCATTTTCACATATAGAAGTGCATAGGCACGCTTTCTAAATATCAGAATAGATGTGTCTCCTGCATCTTCCTCCTGAAGAGTGCACCTATGTATGGAAGAGGATGACATTTTACAATGATACTGGTCATGCTGTTTCTTTCCTTCACATGTTTGCTTTGGTAAAAAGGACCTCAATTACACATGACTAATCGTAGATATGATCCTTGATATGTTGTCTCGGAAAGTGCAGAAACAAATTCAAATGTGCCTCCACGGCACGTGATCGCCTAAAAGTTCTCTTCTCCTTTGCCTTTAACATAATACATATTTGACCCGTCTCTAGTCACCTACATAGAACCTGATTAGGTAGAATTGCAATATCCATCTGAGCCACTGTATTCAAGATGGTCGAGCAACATGGCAGATTTCAAAAACCAGTGCCCCCCTCCTATGTATTTTTAGTTGATAAATTCCAGGTTTATGAGAATTAACCAATAATTCACCTCTCCTCTGGTTGGAAAAAAGTCCAGTTGTGTGGAAATCCATATAAAAACATCTCTTCAGCTAATGTTATCTGTAACCTCGTTAAACATTATCCTGATGAATTTATTGGTTCAATTGATTACTTAGTTTTACACAATAAATTTTTTTTTTAATTTTCTGAGGTTCTTTTGTGTGTGTGTGTTTGTGTGTGTGGGTCAGGCAGGGGTAATTATTTTGTTTTTCATAACTTTTCTGAAAAACGACAATTACAAAACAAATCCAACATTATGCAGCATAAACTTTATAGTGGAGTTGTGAGTGCTGCACTGAGACATATAAGCAATTCTTGAAAGATCTGCTGTCAACTGGTTGACTGTTTCTTTTTTTTAATTAATTTTAGTCATCTTGTTTTAGATCAGAGACAATGCAAATGTATCTGTTTTTTCGACAACATGCAAATATGAATCCCAGAACCGCTACCCAGGGAAATTCAGTGATATAAATAGTGGTGAAGAATTGCAAAGTGTATGTGGACACAGTGGAAATAAAGCCAATTATCCAGAAGCTAGATCTGCTGTGGATTCCAGAAAGGTAAAATTGAGTTTTTATTTCATTTTTTAACAATGCAATGTTTACTTTATTTCATTTTAAGAACATAATATTTAGTTTAAAACTGACATATTAAATAATGAATCATGTGTTTTTAAGTTCTACAGGTGTACTGCTTATATATACATACAGGTGTGACATATACCCAAGGTGTTTTTGAGTCAGAGCAAGCATAATCAAGTAACTAGAAAGCGAAAATTTCAGAATAAATTTTAAGTGTGCCTATGCCACTGCTAATCAGTGTAGTTTGCCATTCATACGGCTACAGAGAGCAAAACTCAGAAGAGCAGCCATTCTCCACCATGAACTATGGTAAAAACAAACACCGCTCACACTTCACAGATGACAGCTTACAGTTTTGTGTAAAGATGAAGTTACTTCGTACAGCGCCGATTTGCAGACGCTGTGCACACAGGTTCATGAGCAGAAGTCCCATTGTACCACGGCAGAACCGACAATGTTTGCATGAACACGCTTTGAAGCATTACGTTATGGACCACTTTTCACACATGGTTGGTTTACCCACACATCCGGCTGTGCATTCACTTTTTGTTTTTTGTTATTTTTACACAGTGTTCTGAATGATGAACAATGGTCTACAGCCAATCTTGTGTATATATTATACAAACTTTGGTTGTAAGATTCAGATAACTATTTAATAAAAGCTAAATATTTTATATGAGAGTAAGAAAGAAAAGTATATCTTTGTGTCCACCTTTCTCTGTTAATGCCCTACCTGGCCCCCCGGCAAAAGCTTTGCTAGATCCGCCCCTGCACAGTTACCAGCTGTCAGCTACACAAAAAAGGAGCTTGGTCTTTATTTGTCTCTCAGAAACAGTTCATAACTTCCCTTCAACTCATTCATGTCACCTAAAGTGTAAACCTGTTTCTCCATCACCAGTTCAGCTCTGATGATTCAGTAAGGACATCTCCTGGTTTCATCTTCATGCTCCAGCAAACATCAGCTGATACTAGAAATTAAAATCAAATGAATTCTAACAACAGCTGATCAAGCTTAAACGTGCTGCTGTTGTTTAGCGCGATAAATAAGAGCGAACAGCCGATCATTGATCAGTTTCATGATTGACGTTTCAAAAGGCGAGAGAATGACAGGGGAGGCTTCGTAATGACAGAATAAATCATAATATTTTCTCTGAATGTGGGACGATTCCGTTTGTACGGCAACTCTATGAACTAACCCTTATGAATAAAATAAAGTCCAACGTCAGTAACTTAGCGCGCACACAGCTGTATAGAAACTCCCGTGGCAGTACGATTGTAAAAGGTCAACGAAAATAAATTACACCTAAACTCGGTTTATATCTGACCCAAATAGAGTGCAGTTCATAACTTCTTACCTGAAATTCAGTTCACCTCACGCTCCTGCCTTCGGTTTCCAGCATCATCGGCCCATATAAACGAAAAATAAGTCCAGCTAAAACACAGACTGTCGGCGAGCGATCGGGTGTTGAAACGACTTTCAGCCGCCTCACTGTAAGCCAAGCCTGGGTGCTTTTTCACGAAGGGTCGCTAGCGGCGCTAGCTAGCTAGCCGGCTATCAGCAACACGTAAGAGAATTGTCGCTAATATGGGATGTCTTGATAAAATGAGCAGATATTTGAAGTTTACACACCTACATTCTCGCCTGAAAATATCTTAAAAGTTTATTTTGTGACCTACAAACACTAATAAAAGACATATAAAACGAAGTGGTGGCCGCCATTGTTTACGCTGTAGAGGCGTGCTATGAATTGTGGGATATGGAGTTTCCCCCCAAGCATACAACTTTTCGGCTGTACTACTCCGGGTATACCACTAGAGAGAGCCAACACACCACAAATGACGCCTGTTTCTATGGGGCCAAAAGTCAGTTTCTTTCTCAGGAGCCTAGAAATTGGCCCAAATTTGCACTAAAATCAAAATATTTAAAAAACTATAAAAGTCATAAACACCAAAAGTCATACCATACTAGTCCAGCTCCAGTCGCACAAAATGATCTAACATATGTAACCCTTGTGTCAAAACTGTGCGGCAGAGAAGCGCGGGAAAATTTTCACTAAAATATTAATATTTAAAAAACTATAAAAGTCATAAACACCAAAAGTCATAGCACACCATTCCAGATCCAGCCGCACAAAATGAGGTAACATATATGAAGCTTGTCTCAAAACTGCGGGGCGAGTTTCGCTGCAAAATTTCAGGCGGAAAAAGGAAAATAATAACAACTAGAAAAATTTGCATTTCCTGCGAAAATGCTGTTTGGATGCCTTAACGCTGAAGCTGTCTGCTGAAAAGCTGAAAAAGATGAAAAGTTGCAAAAAGTTGTATGGTGGTGAAAAAAAAAAAAAAACATTGCCCTGAGCAGGATTCGAACCTGACCCTCCTGGGCTTAAGGTAGCTACTCAGCTCACTGACCCAAACTCATTCTCCAAAAAGAAGAGGTGGAGAGACGGACAATTCTGCTGAAATGAGAAGAAGCTGCTGAGAATTGTGCTGATAAGAGGAGAAAAGGCTGAAAATTTTGCAGAAAAGAGGTGAACAGCAGAATTTCTGCTGAAAAGAGGTAAAGAAGCAGAAAGTTGCGCTGAAAAGAGATGAATCAGCAGAATTTCTGCTCAAAAGTGTATTTTCTGAAAACAGCTGAGATTTGTGCTGATAAGAGGTGAAAAGGCTGAAAATTTTGCAGAAGAGGTGAATAAGCAGAATTTGGGCTGAAAAGAGGTGCAAATTCTGCTGAAAAGAGTTCAATCAGCAGAATTTCTGCTGAAAAGAGTTGTGCAGAACTCTTTTCAGAATTCTGCTGAAAAGATGTTTTTGCTGAAAATAGTTGAAAAAGCTGGGATTTGTGCTGAAAAGTGGTGAAAAAACTGAAAATTTTGCTGAAAAGGGGTGAAAAAGCTGAAATTGAGTTAAAAAAGTTTAACTGTTAACTGAAAGAAATGTTGCCACAAGCGGGATTTGAACCCGGGCCTCCCAGTATGAGAACGGCTGCTCATCTCACTGAGCTAAAACAGCTCAGCCCGGCGAGCAGAAATAAGTGACCACATTGATAATGTGTTCCATTCATTTCAATGGGCAAAAATATTGCATAAGAAATTCAATATCTCAAAAAGTATAGAAGTTATGAGCACCAAAAGTCATAGCACACATTAGCAGAAAGAGCAGAATTTTTTAAAGTTTGAACGGTGAAAATCGGCTGAAAACTGAGGGAGTAGTTAATCGGCAAAGAACGGAGCAACTAGAAGAATAATAAAGACTAGAAAAAATTGCATTTCCTGCGAAAATGCTGTGTGGATGCCTTATCGCTGAAGCTGTCTGCTGAAAAGCTGAAAAAGATGAAAAGTTGCAAAAAGTTGTATGGTGGTGAAAAAAAAAATGTCGCCATGAGCAGGATTTGAACCTGGCCCTCTTGGGCTGAAGGCAGCAACTCATCTCACTGAGCCAAACTCATTCGCACAGAGAAGAGATGGACAGACGGACAATTCTGCTGAAATGAGCAGAAGCTGCTGAGAATTGTGCTGATGAGAGGTGAACAGGCTGAAAATTTTGCAGAAAAGAGGTGACTCAGCAGAATTTCTGCAGAAAAGAGGGAAAGAAGCAGAATGTTGCGCTGAAAAGAGGTGAATCAGCAGAATTTCTGCTGAAAAGAGGCAGAAGGTTCTGTATGTAGAAAAAGAAACACTGTTCAACCATGTGTGAAATAAATAAAGAAATGAAATGAAAGAACAACCTGGTTCTGCTCAATCTCACCAATCAGAGGTACTGCCTCTGTCTGCTTCATCAGGCTGTGTACTTGTTTCTGCCATGGAGCGTTAACAATTGTGCTGATAAGAGGTGAAAAGGCTGAAAATTTTGCAGAAAAGAGGTGAATCAGCAGAATTTCTGCAGAAAGGAGGCAGAGAAGCAGATACTTGCACTGAAAAGAGATGAATCAGCAGAGTTTCTGCTGAAAATATTTTTTTTTTATGAAAACAGCCAAAAAAGCTGGAATTTGTGCTGAAAAGGGTTGAAAAAAATGAAAATTTTGCTGAAAAGGGGTGAAGAAGCTAAAGTATACCAAATCAAAGTATTTGTGCCAAAACTTCCATATTGTGGTACTACTACATTACAACATGAATACGGATTAAAGATGAAAGAAACTGGCAACAAATTCCTCCACTACAAACCAGTCTGATACCACTACTTTGCAGTGTTCACGTTTACTAAGGCACTACCCAAAAGGCGCCACAAGAGGGCACTCCAACACAAGAGATGACCTATGTACACTGATGCACTTAGTAACAGTCAGCCTCCTACTTTGCCACTACGTAATACAGCGGAAATACAGTAGCAGAAATACAATGTTTTTGCAGAAACACTGTAATTTCACTCAAATACTATGAAATAGCAGTAATACTATGATTTGGCAGAAATACTATGTTTCAGTACAAATACTATGACAAAGCAGAAATACTATGACTTAGAAGTAATACTATAACAAAAGGGATTCCTCAAAATACTATGAAATTGCAGTAATTCTATGATTTGGCAGAAATACTGTACTTCGTACAAATACAATGCTTTGGTGAAAATACTATATTTTGATTTTAACTCTATGATTTGAAAAAGATGAAAGCATTGAAAAAGGTGAAAAGGCTGAAATGAGCAGAAAAGAGATGAATCAGCAGAATTTCTGCAGAAAAGAGGCAAAGAAGCAGAACGTTGCGCTGAAAAGAGGTGAATGAGCAGAATTTCTGCTGAAAAGAGGCAAAGAAGCAGAACGTTGCGCTGAAAAGAGGTAAATGAGCAGAATTTCTGCTGAAAAGAGGCAGAATTTCTGCTGAAAAGAGGCAGAAGGTTCTGTATGTAGAAAAAGAAACACGATGAACCATGTGTGAAATAAATAAAGAAATGAAATGAAAGAACAACCTGATTCTGCTCAAATTCACCAATCAGAGCTACTGCCTCTGTCTGCTTCCTTAGGCTGGGTACTTGTATGTATTTCGGTCCATATTAGAAAAGCTGCTAAAATTATAAAACTTTGCAGAATTGTAATAAATGATCAATATAAATGACAGGTCTGTGATAGTGTTTAAATTTGTAATGAAAAAAAAATGTTGAAGCAAGGTGGGATTGAACCCCCGACCTTTGAGCTGCAGAGCCGTGTCATTACTGATTGCGCCACCTGGCAAGGGGGCGGGCGGCTGAAAAACAAATAGATCAGCAATCAGAAATAGATCGCGGTGAGAGGCGAAAAGCGCCGTTTTTTGGAGTTACAAAACGTCGTGTAACTCAAAAACTAGGAGGGCTAGCAGCATAATTCTTGTACTGGGTGAATCAGCGGACTTTGGTGTATTTTGACTGCGATTTTCATAGCTCTTTGTACCTCCGTCGCGGAGATATGACAAGAGAAGAAACGGCTTCATTTTCAGAGTGTGAAAACTGAGAGGAGGACAGATTTCCACCCCTCAAACAAACGTAATTTATGGCTCAACGGTAAGATGAATGTAAAAACTGCTTCCACTGTGAGTGTCAGCAGTGTCTGAAGATATATTGGCACAAGGCTCATGTCCTAACTTTGCTTTGTTAAGCAGATATGGCGACTTCAAAATGCCTCCCGTTACAGAATTTCAGCTCTGAATTTCAAAACCTCCCCATAGACTTTGAATGGGAAGTAACCAGACTATGTGTCACTTCGAGGCAAATTGCGAAAAAACGGTAAATCGCACAATAAAGATAGTAACATTGTCTGAAAGCCAGCAAAAATACCTACGTTTTGATGTATAATTTGTGGAGGTTGAGTGGAAATTGAGCGAGTAGCAAGAAGTTGTTCAGACATGAAGAGAAAATTCAGAACAGACCAGCACACACTCTAAGTTAATTGCATAGCAACCATAGCAACGCATGTATTTTCTGAAAAATCACAATTTTGCAACTGAAAACTTAAAGAGGTATAAAATGAAAACCGTAGAAGATCTGAAAAAGCTGAATCACACAGGAATAGCCCAATAATCTGAGAACATTTTAAAGTTTGAATGGAGTTTCTAGGTGAAAGTATGAGGAAGCAGTTAAGTTTCAAAACCAAGCAAGTTTTAGCAGAATTGTGGAAGTTTTCCATTCATTTCAATGGGACAAATTAAAGGAAAAAAGTGTAATATTTTAAAAAGTATAATAGTAATAAACACCAAAAGTCATAGCAGTCGTTAGCAGAAAGAGCAGAACGGTTTAGAGTTTGAACTGAGAAAATCGGCTGAAAACTGAGGGAGTAGTTAAGTGCCGAAAAACGTACGGAAGCAACTTTAAAAATACTAGAAAAATTTGCATTTCCTGCGAAAATGCTGTGTGGATGCCTTAACGCTGAAGCTGTCTGCTGAAAAGCTGAAAACGATGAAAAGTTGGAAAAAGTTGTATGGTGGGGAAAAAAACAAATGCCGCCCTGAGCAGGATTCGAACCTGGCCCTCCTGGTCTCAAGGTAGCTATTCATTTCCCTAAGCCAAAGTCATTCTTACAAAGAAGAGGTGGAGAGAAGGACAATTCTGCTGAAATGAGCAGAAGCTGCTGAGAATTGTGCTGATAAGAGGTGAAAAGGCTGAAAACTTTGCAGAAAAGAGGTGATTTAGCAGAATTTCTGCAGAAAAGAGGCAAAGAAGCAGAAACTTGCGCTGAAAAGAGATGAATCAGCAGAGTTTCTGCTGAAAAGAGTTTTTTTTTTCTGAAAACAGCCAAAAAAGCTGGAATTTGTGCTGAAAACGGGTGAAAAAAATGAAAATTTTGCTGAAAAGGGGTGAAGAAGCTAAAGTATACCAAATCAAAGTATTTGTGCCAAAACATAGTGCTTCTGCCATATTGTGGTACTACTACATTACAACATGAATACGGATTAAAGATGAAATAAACTGGCAACAAATTCCTCCACTACAAACCAGTCTGATACCACTTCTTTGCATTGTTCACGTTTACTAAGGCACTACCCAAAAGGCGCCACAAGAGGGCACTCAAACACAAGAGATGACCTATGTACACTGATGCACTTAGTAACAGTCAGCCTCCTACTTTGCCACTACGTAATACAGCGGAAATACAGTAGCAGAAATGCAGTGTATTTGCAGAAACATTGAAATTTCACTCAAATACTATGAAATAGCAGTAATACTATGATTTGGCAGAAATACTATGTTTCAGTACAAATACTATGACAAAGCAGAAATACTATGACTTAGAAGTAATACTATAACAAAAGGGATTCCTCAAAATACTATGAAATTGCAGTAATTCTATGATTTGGCAGAAATACTGTACTTCGTACAAATACAATGCTTTGGTAAAAATACTATATTTTGATTTGAACTCTATGATTTGAAAAAGATGAAAGCATTGCAGAAAAGAGATGAATCAGCAGAATTTCTGCAGAAAAGAGGCAAAGAAGCAGAACGTTGCGCTGAAAAGAGGTGAATGAGCAGAATTTCTGCTGAAAAGAGGCAGAATTTCTGCTGAAAAGAGGCAGAAGGTTCTGTATGTAGAAAAAGAAACACGATAAACCATGTGTGAAATAAAGAAATGAAATGAAAGAACAACCTGATTCTGCTCAAATTCACCAATCAGAGCTACTGAGCTACAGAGCTACAGAGCTACTGCAGAATTTCTGCTCAAAAGAGTTTTTTTCTGAAAACAGCTGAGATTTGTGCTAATAAGAGGTGAAAAGGCTGAAAACTTTGCAGAAGAGGTGAATATGCAGAATTTAGGCTGAAAAGAGGTGAAAATTCTGCTGAAAAGAGTTGAATGAGCAGAATTTCTGCTGAAAAGAGTTGTGCAGAACTCTTTTCAGAATTCTGCTGAAAAGAGGTTTTTGCTGAAAACAGCAGAAAAAGCTGGGATTTGTGCTGAAAAGTGGTGAAAAAACTGAAAATTTTGCTGAAAAGGGGTGAAAAAGCTGAAATTGAGTTAAAAAAGTTTAACTGTTAACTGAAAGAAATGTTGCCATAAGCGGGATTTGAACCCCGGCCTCCCAGTCTGAGAACGGATGCTCATCTCACTGAGCTAAAACACAGGTCATCACGGCAAGGAAAATCAGTGAGGCCACTGATAATATGGCAGAAATGGGCAAAAAATATTGCAAAAAAAATTCAATATCTCAAAAAGTATAGAAGTTATGAGCACCAAAAGTCATAGCCTACATTAGCAGAAAGAGCAGAATTTTTTAAAGTTTGAACTGAGAAAATCGGCTGAAAACTGAGGGAGTAGTTAAGCGGCAAAAAACGTACGGAAGCAACCAGAATAAAGTATAATAAAGAACTAGAAAAATTTGCATTTCCTGCGAAAATGCTGTGTGGATGCCTTAACGCTGAAGCTGTCTGCTGAAAAGCTGAAAATGATGAAAAGTTGCAAAAAGTTGTATGGTGGTGAAAAAAAAAAAAAGCCGCCCTGAGCAGGATTCGAACCTGGCCCTCCTGGTCTCAAGGCGGCTATTCATTCCCCTGAGCCAAAGTCATTCTCACAAAGAAGAGGTGGAGAGACGGACAATTCTGCTGAAATGAGCAGAAGAATTGCACTGATAAGAGGTGAAAAGGCTAAAAAGTCTGAGGTGAGTCAGCAGAATTTCTGCTGAAAAGAGGCAGAACAACCTGGTTCTGATTCACCAATCAGAGGTACTGCTTCTGTCTGCTTCATCAGGCTGTGTACTTGTATGTATTTCTGGCATGAATCTAAGGTCCATATTAGAAAAGCTGCTAAAATCATCAAACTTTGCAGAATTGTCATGAATTAGCAATATAAATTACAGGTCTGTGATAGTGTATAAATTTGTAGTGAAAAAAAAATGTTGAGGTGGGATTGAACCCACGACCGTTGAGCTGCAGAGCCGTGTCATTACTGATTGCGCCACCCGGAAAGGAGAGGGGCGGCTGAATGACAGAGACTTGAGCAGCAGTTGCTGAAAACAACTGAAAAAGCAGAATTATCTCCAAAATAGAGGTGTAGACCTAGACGTGCTTGATGAAAATGGCTTTATGTCTAAGGGTACACTGAAGAGTGTCAAGAAAGCAGAGTGCATGCAAGCAAGCGGGGAAGATATGTAGCAACTGTCACAGGCAGGACTCGAACCTCTGCCACCGGGTCTCACGGCAGCTGCTCAACTCTCTGAGCCAAATGAGGTCTGGTGACAAACAAAGATATGATGAGAGGAAAAATGTGCGAAAGAGCAGAAGAGGCTGGAACTTTTCAGCTACTCATTGAGCCAAACTGGTTCTCACATAACTGAAAAAAGGTGAAAAAGCTGACAACTCTAATAAAAACAGCAGAAAAGGCAGGGATTGAACCCACGACCTGTGAGCTGCAGACCCGTGTCATTACTGATTGCGCCACCTGGAAAGGGGGCGGGCGGCTGAAAGACAGAGACTTGAGCAGTCAGAATTTGATCGCGGTGAGAGGCGAAAAACGCCGGTTTTTGGAGTTACAAAACGTCGTGTAACTCAAACACTAGGAGGGCTAGCAGCATAATTCTTGTACTGGGTGAATCAGCGGACTTTGGTGTATTTTGACTGCGATTTTCATAGCTCTTTGTACCTCCGTCGCGGAGATATGACGAGAGAAGAAACGGCTTCATTTTCGGAGTTTGAAAACTGAGAGGAGGACAGATTTCCACCCCTTAAACAAACGTAATTCATTGCTCAACGGTAAGATAATTGTAAAAACTGCTTCCACTGTGAGTGTCAGCAGTGTCTGAAGATATATTGGCACAAGCCTCATGTCCTAACTTTGCTTTGTTAAGGAGATATGGCGATTTCAAAATGCCTCCCGTTACAGAATTTCAGCTCTGAATTTCAAAACCTCCCCATAGACTTTGAATGGGAAGTAACCAGACTATGTGTCACTTCGAGGCAAATTGCGAAAAAACGGTAAATCTCACAATAAAGATAGTAACATTGTCTGAAAGCCAGCAAAAATACCTACGTTTTGATGTATAATTTGTGGAGGTTGAGTGGAAATTGAGCGAGTAGCAAGAAGTTGTTCAGACATGAAGAGAAAATTCAGAACAGACCAGCACACACTCTGAGTTAATTGCATAGCAACCATAGCAACGCATGTATTTTCTGAAAAATCACAATTTTGGAGCTGAAAACTTAAAGAGGTATAAAATTAAAATGGTAGAAGATCTGAAAAAGCTGAATCACACAGGAATAGCCCAATAATCTGAGAACATTTTAAAGTTTGAATGGAGTTTCTAGGTGAAAGTATGAGGAAGCAGTTAAGTTTCAAAACCAAGCAAGTTTTAGCAGAATTGTGGAAGTTTTCCATTCATTTCAATGGGACAAATTAAAGGAAAAAAGTGTAATATTTTAAAAAGTATAATAGTAATAAACACCAAAAGTCATAGCAGGAATTAGCAGAAAGAGCAGAACAGTTTAGAGTTTGAACTGAGAAAATCGGCTGAAAACTGAGGGAGTAGTTAAGTGCCGAAAAACGGGGTAGCAACTTGAAGAATAAAGTTTAAAGAGAAACAGGAACTCAATAGTGTGGATGCCTCAGGCATCCACACAATAAAGAGAAACAGGAACTCAATAGTGTGGAAGCCCTTTTAGGGCATCCACACAATAAAGAAGAAAGAGAAACAGGAACTCAATAGTGTGGAAGCCCTTTTAGGGCATCCACACAATAAAGAGAAACAGGAACTCAATAGTGTGGAAGCCCTTTTAGGGCATCCACACAACTAGAAAAATTTGCATTTCCTGCGAAAATGCTGTGTGGATGCCTTAACGCTGAAGCTGTCTGCTGAAAATGACTGAAAACTTTGAAACGCTGCAAAAATTGTATGGCAGTAAAGAAACTGAAAAATTCTGCTGAAAACAGGTGAAAAAACAGAAACCTTTGCTGAAAAGAGGTGGAAAGGCAAAGATTCAGCTTAAAAGGGGTAAAGAAGTTCAAATTTGTACTGAAAAGAGGAGAGGTGAAAAGGTTTCTTCTGAAATTAGCAGAAGATACTGAGATTTGTACTGATAAGAGGTGAAAGACTGAAAATTCTGCTTAAAATAGGTGAATCAGCAGAATTTCTACTGAAAAGAGGTAAAGAAGTACAACGTGGCACTGAAAACAGGTGAATCAGCAGAATGTCTGCTAAAAAGAGATTTCTTTTGAAAACACCTGAAAAATCTGGGATTTGTGCTGAAAAGGGGTGAAAAAATTCAAAATTATGCTGAAACGGGGTGAAGAAGAGGTGTTGGGCTGTTGAGAAGAGTTGAATAAGTTGAACTGACAAATGCGATGATATGGCACAAATACTATAATTGGGTACAAATACTATAATTTGGCACAAGTACTATGATTTAGTACAAATACTACGAATTGGCAGAAGTACTGTGACTTAGTAGTAATACTTTAACATAACAGATATACTGTGATTTAACAGACAATATGTTTTTGCACGAATACTACGATTTCGCTCAAATACTATGAAATTGCAGTAAAACTATGATATTGAAGCAATACTATGATTTGGTAGAAATACCATGCCTTAGTAGTAATACTATAACATAACAGATATACTGTGATTTTGCAGACATAGGATGTTTTTGCACATATACTATGATTTTGCTCAAATACTACGAAATTGCAGTAATACTATGATTTTGAAGGAATACTATGATTAGGTAGAAATACTGTGACTTAGTAGTAATACTTTAACATAACAGATATACTGTTATTTTGCAGACATAGTATGTTTTTGCACATATACTACGATTTTACTCAAATACTATGAAATTGCAGTAATACTATGATTTTGAAGGAATACCATGATTAGGTAGAAATACTATGCCTTAGTAGTAATACTATGACATAACAGATATACTGTGATTTAACAGACAATATGTTTTTGCACCAATACTACGATTTCCCTCAAATACTATGAAATTGCAGTAATACTATGATTTTGAAGGAATACTATGATTAGGTAGAAATACTATACCTTAGTAGTAATATTATAACATAACAGATATACTGTGATTTAGCAGACATAGTATGTTTTAGGACAAATACTACGATTTCGCTCAAATACTATGAAATTGCAGTAATACTATGATTTTGAAGGAATACTATGATTTGGTAGAAATACCATGCCTTAGTAGTAATACTATAACACAACAGATATACTATGATTTGGCAGACATTCTATGTTTTTGCACAAATACTACAATTTGGCAGAAATACTATGTTTGGGCACAAATACTATGATTTGCTATAAATACTATGATTTGGCACATATACTATAATCAGCAGATATAGTGTAGCATGACAAAAATTCTACGACTTAGTAGTAATACTATAACATAACAGAAATTTTAATTGGGCACAAATAACATGATTTGGCACAAATACCATGATTTGGGTAAAAAAATACCATGATTTGGCACAAATACGATGATATGGCAGAAATACTATGATTGGGTACAAATACTATGATTTGGCACAAGTACTATGACTTAGTACAAATACTATGATTTGGCACAAATACTATGATTTAGCAGAAATACTATGTTTTAAAATAAATAATATCTTTTGACACAAATTTCTGCTAAAAGGTACTATTTCTGCTTTTTAGCAGAAATACTGCAATTTTGCACAAATACTATGATTTGGGATAAATACTATGATTTGGCAGATATACTATATTCAGCAAATATACTATAACATAACAGACATTCCTCCACTTAGTAGTAATACTATAACATAAAATAAATAATATGGTTTTGCCCCAAAACCATGATTTGGCACAAACACCATCATTTTTCAAAAATACTATGATTTAGCAGAAATACTATGATTGAGCAGAAGTACTAAGATGTAGTAGAAGTACTTTGATTTAGCACAAATACTATTATGAAGGAGTAATACTTTAACATGGGAGAAATATTGATACACACACACACATATACACAGAGAGCAAAGTGTACAGGGTCTGTTGAGAGTCTGGGCTTGGTATATCTAGGTCAGTTAAATTGGCTGCACCTGCTGTAATCAGCACTTACACACACAGACACAGAGAGAGCTATGGGTTTTCTTCAGTGTATTTCTCACATTCAGGATTCCCCTCGAACAAATGGCCATAATTTCCTAACCGTAGGAGCTAGAACGCTCATTCTGACACCGTTTTGTTCAGAAGAGATGGGGGAATCTGCAGGTCTTCATAATTCAGAGATAAAATATAAATTTTTGAAGATATATGACTTGTAATACACTGTAACTGAGTAGAGGCAAAGCAAAACTGCCTTGACTTGCCCTCAAGCAACGTTTTGTAACTCTAAATCTATATGGAGCATCAAAATCATTTTTTTACCGTAAGAAACAGCAGGCTTTGGTGAACAGTCATGGAAATTTTCAGGTCTCTATGGAAATCCATCAAAAGGATATGACGAGAGAAAAAAGTGCCTCATTTCCAGAGTTTGAAATCTGAAGAGATCTGAGCGATAGACAAATTTCCTACCCTCAAACAAATGTAATTCATGGCCAAACGGTAATAGGTGAGGAAAAAATTCTTGAATTGTGAGCATCAGGAGTGTCTGAAGATATATTGGCACAAGCCTCATGTCTCAACTTTGTTTCGTTAAGGAGATATGATGATTTGAAAATGCCTCTCATTAGAGAGATTCAGCGGTGATTTTGAACAAACTCTCCATTGACTTTGTATGGAGAGTTTTAAGACTTTGTGTTGCTCTGAGGAGATTTGATAAAACTCTGTAAATCCCACAACAATGATAGTGACATTTTCTGAAAGGCAGCAAAAATACCTACGTTTTGATGTATAATTTGTGGGGGTTGAGTGGAAATTGAGTGAATAGCAAGAAGTTGTTCAGAGAAGAGAAAATTCAGAAATTTCCACTGTCCACTCTGAGTTAATTGCATAGCAACCATAACAACGCATGTATTTTCTGAAAAATCACAATTTTGCAACTGAAAACTTAAAGAGGTATAAGATTAAAACGGTAGAAAATCTGAAAAAGCTGAATCATACAGGAATAGCCCAATAATTTGAGAACATTTTAAAGTTTGAATGGAGTTTCTAGGTGAAAGTATGAGGAAGTAGTTAAGTTTCAAAAACAAGCAAGTTTTAGCAGAATTGTGGAAGTTTCCCATTCATTTCAATGGGACAAATTAAAGGAAAAAAGTGTAATATTTTAAAAAGTATAATAGTAATAAACACCAAAAGTCATAGCCGGCATTAGCAGAAAGAGCAGAACAGTTTAGAGTTTGAACGGAGAAAATCGGCTGAAAACTGAGGGAGTAGTTAAGTGCCAAAAAGTGTACGGAAGCAACTGGAATATAGTGGAATAAAGAATAAAGAGAAACAGGAACTCAATAGTGTGGAAGCCCTTTGAGGGCATCCACACAATAATAAAGAATAAAGAGAAACAGGAACACAATAGTGTGGATGCCTTTGAAGGCATCCACACAATAAAGAGAAACAGGAACTCAATAGTGTGGAAGCCCTTGAGGGCATCCACACAATAAAGAGAAACAGGAAAACAATAGTGTGGATGCTTAAAGCATCCACACAATAAGAATAATAAATCCGAGGAATAGTAATAAGTGTGCCTCTTGGCATAGGCACACTTAATGATGGACTAAACCTGTGTTAACACTAGAAGTCCCAGAGAAGAGCCATTTGGCTTTTCTACCTATAAAACCCACCGTCGAGCCAAATGGCTGGTAGGCTTTTAGCTAATATCCTTAATCACCTGTGAACAGCTGCTTTTGTTATGTAAATAAGGTGGGGCCATGCTGAACCACTTGGAGTGGTTAGTTTCCTGAGCCACAAGGAAACTTGTGTTTCAGTTTGCCTTAGGGAGAAATCAACACACATGGGTGTATTTCCTTTGTTGCTGAGATTTATTGATAAAACAGTACAAAAAAACAAAAATAAAAAAACAACCATTTGTACACATATTTACAAATAACAATAAAAAGTGAGTGAGTACATTTCAACATTTTCAGCAATCACTCACAATCCTGGCACTGCTATGGTATCTGTAGTCTGCATTTACCACATGTGTATCTGTAGCAGTGAACACATCGCACAGTGGCATGATTGTTCTTGCATTTGTGTTTGACCTGACACGTGGCTCTTTTTCCAGGGCTAGGTGTGGAGGGTTGTGTCCGAAGCAACTGTTCTTTTCTTGCCTTCTTCCCAGCCATATGAGAGTTAGCCAACTCTCTTGCAAGCTCCACCAGAAAGTCCACCCGTCTTTCCTGCGTCCCGTTGCATGCTTGATACAGCACATGTGCATTCAGTGCTGCCATGTCAATCATGTTATAGAACACGGCAACTGGCCAGCGCCGTGTTCCTCTGCGGACCGTATACTCCCGCACCATCTGGTCCATCACATCCACGCCACACTTTGTGGTGTTGTAAAGGGCGACAGTGTTTGGCTTCCTTTTGGTGGTGTTATCAGTCTGAACCACGCTGTGCATGCTGCTAAGAATATAGACTGTCTTCTTCCGTTTGGCCGCATACGCCGTCAGCGTGGCAGCAGTGGTTGAAAATACCTAAGAAATAAGATAAATTGTTATTTCCATAGCACTTTTACACACAATGAAACACATAAACATAGAACCACAAAAGACCTGCAGCCTACCTGAGTGGTGAATTCATTGCGATTTGTGTATCTAGCGGATTGAGGAATTTCCCGGCGAATCTTGTTGACTGTGCCGAGGATGGTGGTTTTCCGTCTAAGAAGTTTTTGCGCAAGTGAAAGCGATGTGAAGAAATTGTCCGTGGTAACATTTCTGCCCTTGTCTAGGAATGGTTCCATCAGCCTCATCACTACATTTTCAGACAGTCTCTCCCCACTGGGACGATTGGGGTCCTTGCCAAGATATAGGAGGACATTGCAAATGTACTTGGATTTTAGGTCGCAGGCCACCCAAAACTTGATCCCAAACCTGTCAGGTTTACTTGCAATATACTGCAGGAAACAGCACCGAGTCTTTGATGGGAAGAGCTGTTCATCAACGGTGATATGTAGACCAGGGTTGTAGCACGTGATGCAGTTGGTGACAAATGATCCCCACACACTGGAAACTGCAGCGAACTTATCAGTCTTTGCTCGATCACTGCGGGTGGACCTGTCATCAAAGCGTAGGTGTTGCATGATGTCTTGGAAGCGGTTACGCGGCATAGTTCCAATGATCTGTGGGTTTCCCCGGTTTGCTGACCAGCAGTCACGTAGTGATGGAACCCTAGTAACCCCCCGCAAGATCAAGATCTTTGATCAAGATCAAGATCAAAGACTCGGTGCTGTTTCCTGCAGTATATTGCAAGTAAACCTGACAAGTTTGGGTGATGAGGCTGATGGAACCATTCCTAGACAAGGGCAGAAATGTTACCACGGACAATTTCTTCACATCACTTTCACTTGCGCAAAAACTTCTTAGACGGAAAACCACCATCCTCGGCACAGTCAGCAAGATTCGCCGGGAAATTCCTCAATCCGCTAGATACACAAATCGCAATGAATTCACCACTCAGGTAGGCTGCAGGTCTTTTGTGGTTCTATGTTTATGTGTTTCATTGTGTGTAAAAGTGCTATGGAAATAACAATTTATCTTATTTCTTAGGTGTTTTCAACCTCTGCTGCCACGCTGACGGCGTATGCAGCCAAACGGAAGAAGACAGTCTATATTCTTAGCAGCATGCACAGCGTGGTTCAGACTGATAACACCACCAAAAGGAAGCCAAACACTGTCGCCCTTTACAACACCACAAAGTGTGGCGTGGATGTGATGGACCAGATGGTGCGGGAGTACACGGTCCTATAACATGATTGACATGGCAGCACTGAATGCACATGTGCTGTATCAAGCATGCACCGGGACGCAGGAAAGACGGGTGGACTTCCTGGTGGAGTTTGCAAGAGAGTTGGCTAACTCTCATATGGCTGGGAAGAAGGCAAGAAAAGAACAGTTGCTTCGGACACAACCCTCCACACCTAGCCCTGGAAAAAGAGCCACGTGTCAGGTCAAACACAAATGCAAGAACAATCATGCCACTGTGCGATGTGTTCACTGCTACAGATACACATGTGGTAAATGCAGACTACAGATACCATGGCAGTGCCAGGATTGTGAGTGATTGAAATGTACTCACTCACTTTTTATTATTATCTGTAAATATGTGTACAAATGGTTGTTTTTGTAGAAATTTTTTTTGTTTTTTTTGTACTGTTTTTATCAATAAATCTTTTGGAGATTTATTTTCCTGGATGATTGAGAATGCATCAAGACGAACACAAAATGAAGTTCACAGCTTTTAGCAGTTCCCCCTCCCCACACACAAACAAAGAGGCAGTTTGCAGTTAGAAATCCGCAATCATTCACACACCCCCACTCCCCTCCACAATTCTCAGGTAACGACCCAATTTACATATGAATTGATGCTAACAGACTAGCCAAGTTAGCTTCCACTTGGCTGACAGAGGGTTAGAAAAGCCTGGGACTTCTAGTGTTAATACACTGCGAAGAAGTCTGCTCATAGTAAACTGAATTGGTTGGTTTTATTATTGTGCCATGGACAAAAAAATCACCAGGCAGGTTTATAAACCACCATAATTTAAAAACAGTGTTCCATAGAAGCTACAATAAAATGAACATTTTTAGTAAAATACATCGATCCTTGTGTTTTTGTTCTCTAGACTTTAGGCTCAAATGTAGCTTACAGGTAATAGACTTAAGGTTAAAATATCTGATCTGAATATCTGACAAAACCCTTCTAGATTCTCAAACACTTCATCAAATATGTATCCTCAGCTCATCACACATATATTCATATGACCCGTTTTCCTCCAAGAGGTTTATAAATCTGCCAATTTTAAGTGCTGGGAAGAATTCCTGTTCTCAACTTGATAAATTTGCTATAAGAAAAAGGTTCAGAATTGTCCTTATTTTTAAAATGTTGTTTAAATACATGTTTAATTTCAAAAATGGCATAAAGCCCATAGAGAAAAATATGATTTACTCCAAAGCCAGACCTTCATTTCTGACATTTCAAGCAAAAAGCACTATTTTCTTACTATTTCATATTTTTGATCTAGGAATCCATCCTGTATCAGTCTGAACAGCCACAATATAAGGAAAATCATGAATGCCTCATCTGCCTCAGTCAAACTTATTGCCTAAATTCTTCTTTTCTCATTCAGTTTTACCTAACAGCTGTCTCAAGGCACTTTACTGTATATTGTAAGGTAAACAGTAATCAACAATAATAATAATACAAAGAAAACAGTTGAGAACAGAACCTGCCAAAGTTGAAAATTATACTACTCTGTTATACTTTTTATTCTTATCTCTTTATGAACCACGATTCACACAAGCTAATGGACTTACTTTGTAATTTTAGCTTTAAAATAAAAAAATCTCATCTTCCAGTAGCAATTAGAAGTTTCTCTCTAGGTCAAAATGGTTCAGGAGTAAGGTAATGTGAAGCACAGATGGTAAACTCTGTCTGTGTTCAGACAGCAGTACCTCGTG
The DNA here is from genome assembly GCF_036321145.2 of Pelmatolapia mariae. Classification (NCBI taxonomy): domain Eukaryota; kingdom Metazoa; phylum Chordata; class Actinopteri; order Cichliformes; family Cichlidae; genus Pelmatolapia; species Pelmatolapia mariae. The sequence goes on along the minus strand of NC_086236.1, from coordinate 32,580,658 downwards.
AATGCCTTGTGTGACTATGATACATTAAATATCCCCATGAAACTCATCTTCTTCTTGCAAAACCATGTGAATTTTGTCTCTACAACAAACACTAATGGAGTTACAGCCAGTTAAATAAAGCTTGTAAAATGGGCCCAGCAAAAGGCCCATGGTAAGGGTTAAAGTGCTTACCGGTACCAAATCTAAAGCGACATGTGAACTGATGCCAGTTTAGGATAATGCAGTAATGACAGAAATATCGCTATGTCCTAAAGCTTCACAGTCAGCTGAGCTACCAGGTTACATTATTTATATAATAATATAGTGACTAACAATGTAAACAAAAGCTAAAAGGATCATTTTCCAGATAGAAAAAAGTCATACTGAGTCATACTGAAATATAGAATAAATTCAGTGTGAATCTTTTGCACAGACTTATCGTGAAACAAACAGATGTGTGTAATCGTTTGGGCCTTTGGGTGTTTTTTGTCCCCTGATATGTTGTCCTGGCTGCACTCATGGTGGGATGGTGGTTGTGGTTTCAGGCTCGATCCTGGTAGGAACAGCTGTCCTACAGCTGCCATCTCTTCTGCTTCAGAGGGGGAGGTGCCAGTGGGGAGGCTGAAAAACAGTCCCAAACCTCCTGGGTCAGAGCCCTGGTATGGCGGTCTCCCTGGCAACCAGAGCTGAGACTGACTGCGGTCTCGTGTGTGTGTCTGTGTGTTTGTGCATGCGGTACATGTGAGTTTTAGTGAGGTAAAGGTGCCGAGCTGTTCCTTACTTTTTTCAGTACCACCTTTAATATAACGAACATCAAATGTTTCCCTAAGATGATATGGAATGAGGTCAACAGAGTTCGTGAAGTGTAAAATTTCCTTCCCCTAAAAAACAACAAACAAGCCCGCTGAAACCACACAGGGATGATTAATATTCGGTCTCTCCCTCTGTTTCTCAACATAAGGGAATGTGAAGCTCTCTAAGACCAAGATACTGAGAACGGGAGGAATAGGGAAAATGGGGGAGGAGAAAAGCAGTGGAAAGAGGAAGATGTGAATTTAGAGAAGAATGAAGAGAGAATATTGGCGAGAATGAGAAAGAAAACAAGGGGATGCAGAGGAGAGGAGACGAGAGGGCTCTGGAGATGGAAAAGCAGGGGGATGGACAATGATGGTACTTGGCTTTGGCCCCATCAAAATAGCAGTTGTCATGCTAACTCCACCCTCCTTCCTCCCTTTCTGTTTCACATAAACTGAGGTGCTCCTTCATCTCCGGGCCTCAGAGCTCTCAGACATTGTCTAATCACTTACTATACCTTTAAGAATGAATCTTTTACTATAGGTGGAAACAAGTATATTGCCTTAGATTAGTTTGTTGTTAAGAGTTCTTTCTTCTTTTTCTATTTGCTAAAATGTCATGTTTTGCATTGACTTGAAAATGCACTAACTTTTACAAAAATGCTCCAAGAGGTGATTTCAAAGTTTTAATCACTGCTGTGTGTGTGTGTTTGTATCTTTTTCCTCTAAGCTTTGATTTATATCCAAGCTGTCTGTGCCCACTCCAGTCAATGTATATTGATACAGTGGTTGCTGAGTCTTGGCAATTATCCTATACAGTGCATCCTGGCACTTTAACTTGAAATTATAGCGCCCACCAACCTTCTGTGCAAACACATTTGTTGAGACAGGTGCGAGTTTGTATTGTGTTCAGTGGAAGATTCTGTACAGTCCGTTACAATAAGCTCACAAGGCAAAAGCACAGTAACAGGTGTTAGCTGTGACACATGAGCAGTATTGTGTATTGGCTGATCAAGGTGTGAGAGAAGTGTGTGTGTGTGTGTTTGTGTGTCTCTGTGAATGTGTGTGTATTTGCGACAGAGAAGTGCTTTTTTTTTATTGACACTGGCAGCACATACTGTACTTTGGTGCAAAATGAATTTCAATTTACTTCACTTTTTCTTTCTTTGCTTCCTTTTTTTAAGCCAGCAACTTATGAAGAGAAGCACATTTTAGACTGAAATGGCACAATGCTCATGTTTAAATGGAAATTTCTGCAGTGGCTGTGACAAACGTGTTTAAAGCATTTAATGTCACTTGAACAAGACAACACTTAAAGAGAACATATTGTTCAAATCAGCTTTTACATTGTTTTTAACATTGCTACGTGTCCCCAGTGTATACTACACCACAAAACGACCTTCTTTCATCAGCCAGAGTGTGTCTGAATCTGCTGGCAAGCAAACTGAGCCTTAAATTCCAAAAGAGCAGCTGCCACAGCACACTAGCTGTATTTTCGTGATAAAGATGCAAAGTCCAGAATGTCTATAGGATGGACAAAAGATACTTCATGAAATCTAAAAGAGCAAATCTTTTATTATTTGGCAATGCCCAAAGCTGATATGCTCATTAATCTCTTATAATACACTACGTTGACATGGAGAGCTGAGGCCTAGCAGACACCAACATTCCAGTGCACAGGCTATAAGGAGAAAAAAAAACACCCACTGTACTCTTAGCATCTTTTAAGCAATGGCCATTATGGGAAGTGCAGTTTTGCTATTAATTTTTGAAGCCTGCAGGTTGCTATTTAGAGTGTATATTAATGTATCTTGGGCTGTGTTAATGTTCTGCCTAACCCTTTGATGTACAGTGTATTAGTTGAAGTACTCAGTGATATGCCAACAATTTTATAATGAATTGTATTGTTTTGATTGCGTGTTCAAATCAATCAACTGGATTGCTTCTTCTTCTAGAGAGCTGAGTGTAAAAGCAGAGCTCTCAATTTACCAGTCGACCTACCTTCACCTATTGTCACAAGCTGTCGGTAGTGACTGAAAGAATGGGATCGCGGATACAAGTGGCGGAAATTAGCTTCCTCCGAAGGGTGGCTGGCCTCTCCCTTATAGATATGGTGAGAAGTTCAGACATCCGGGAGGGGCTCAGAGTAGGGCTGCTGCTCCTCCACATCGAAAGGAGCCAGTTGAGGTGGTTCGGGCATCTGACAAGGATGCTTTCTGGGCACCTCCTGGGTAATGTGTTCCGGGCATGTCCCACCAGGAGGAGGCCCCGGGGCAGACCCAGGACACACTGGAGAGATTATATCTCTCTGCTGGCCTGGGAATGCTTTGGTGTTCCCCCGGACAAGCTGGAGGAGGTGGCTGGGAAGAGGGAGGTCTGGGCTTCTCTGCTTAGGCTGTTGCCCTCGCGACCCGGCCACGGATAAGCGGAAGAAGATGGATGTATGCTTCTTCGTTTTCTTTTGACAAAACAGTAACAGAAGTTGAATTGTTGCCTTCTGACAGTTGAAAAGAGTCTAATAATAGTCTTTTAATTAGTCTTTGCAAACCAAAAGAGAAAGATGAGATCCATTTACACAGAGCTATCGAAAATGCTTGTGACCTCACTTCCTAAACAGACACATTAGATTTGTCTACCAATTATCCATGGCACATGTTAATGCTAAGTGTGAACGTGTGTAAAAATGGACATTTAGTTAGTAAATGTCATAATAGTTTTAATAATACTGGAATAAGCTAAGTAGTATTTCTGCAGTGCACCTTGTTGGTGATACCTGTATCAGATTTCAAATGGCTTCTTACAATGACGTCTTGTTCTTCTGTATGTTATATCTGTGATAACAACTGCAAAACGTTGGCTTTATTTTAGATTTACGCTGATAAGATGAACTGCCACTTCAAATAAATCACATATACAACCCCAGCTGGCTGCAAAAATAAAGACAAGAAAGGAAAAGTGGGTAACCCACAGTAAGTCTTATTTGATGAAGACGTAGAGTTGAAATAATAAACTGAGTGATCTATTTGTAAAACTGCTAGAGTAACTATGTCACTATATCTTTGTCAACCTGGATATCTTTAGTATCCATTTTTTGGTAATTGTTGTTTTGGAAAATACTTTTATAATAACTCAAAATTTCTGCTGCAGTGTGATGCACAAAAAACCAGACATGAAATCATCATAAAACATGAAATTTGTATGATTTCACATCCACAGGACTGCAACATTTTAGGCTTCAGACATCACACACACGTGTGTTTACCATAGCAGATGCTCCATGCTGCTTCCCAGGCCTGTGGCTGCACACCAGTGGAAACAACAAACAGGAGACGGATCTTAAAATGTGCGACATTCTTCTTCTTAGTCACAAGTGGGCCAGTTCTGGCAGCCCGGTGACAGGAAAACACCAAACGTAGATGGGCTGGACGTTGTTTCCATAGAAACAGACCTCATGCGAAAAGGTCACTGTCAGAAGAAGGCACGAGGATTATAGGTGGTGAGGGTATGGGGCTGTTTCACTATCCATTTTTATACACTCAACCCCCCTCCCGACCAATATTCCAACAATGATAAAAAATGTAGGATTTAAATAGCGCAATTACATGGCTGCAAATGGTGAGAGCCCCTCTCTTTTTATTAGTATTTCTTTATTCACTTTTGAAGTCGAGAATTGAAAAGGGAGAGTGGTCGACAGCCTGCGCGATGCCTGAGCTTTGTGTTTCAGTGCAGATACGTCGCCTGCCTGCCCCCTCAATCACTGGCAGATTCTTCTTCTCTCCCCTCCCTCTCAAGTCATTTTAATTAAGTCAGTCTCACTGGCATGGTAGGCAAAGATAATTGGAGAGGGTTTTTGGATGCCATTTACTCTAAATGACGCCTGTTTCTTCCCATTCTCTCGCCTTTTCCTCCACTCCCACGGTTTCTCTCACTACTCCCCTCCCCTCAGCTCCCCATCTCCTGGCAAAGAGTTACCTATCTTCCCTTTTTCTCTTTTTCCGTCTTATATTCAAACGCGAAATATGGATTAACCTCTTCTGTGTGGCTGAGGGGACGACTTCCAGTGAATTGCAAATTTTGGCCAACGCTGCAATTTATTTGAAATGGCAAATCAGGCAAAGCAATTTACTGGAAATGAGGAGCTTCTTTGAACTTTCCCTCTTTGAGAAAGTTTGTGTTTTCTAATCGTGTGTAGGAAAGACTCTTATAGAATGGTCCATCCTGTACTTTAATGAGAAAGTACAATTCTGGGTTTTGATTTGCTTCATTATGTCTGTGAATGAGGTGTCGAGGATTGCTGTAAAAAGCCTTAGTCACTGCATGTTGTCAGTGAGGATCAGAGTATCCGTGTTCCTATATTACTTCCACATGTCAGGAGCTTCCATTAAACCAAGCTGGTTTGTGTTTAGTGTCGACATGCTTGCTTCAAAGTCACTTCACTAATATATGGCCTAAATCTGCAGGAATGTACAGCACATAAAATATATCAATGGATGATTGATAGGCCAAATTGCACACACTGAAAGGAGCAAAAACATGTGTTCAAATTAATCCACGTTAGCAGCACTACCGGTGTTTCAGTGGTCTATGGTGTATGTCAGCCATGTAGGATGTGTGTGAGTGTTAAGTGTGCATGTGGGGCTCCCTCTATCAATCAGGAAGGGTTGGGTCCTGCTGCTGAAAAGGGGCTACAGTGGGCCACCCATCCAGTTGAGCGCTCTGGGGAGATCCAATGTCCTCAGCGCTTTAATGCACTCCAGATGTCCCTTCAGCTGAAAGAAAGAGAGACAGAGAGAGAAGTGAGAGGGGGGCAGACAGAGAATTGGAGGCTATAATCCTCAAAGCAGACCTCTAGCTGTCTCACAGCCTATACCTCTGGTTTGGGGGATTCTTGCCGGTGCACCTGGGGCTTTGTGCTGTTGAGTTTCATTTCAAAATAATAGTGATTGCATATATCATTTTTTGTCTTTAGCTTTGTTTCCTTCCCATGTCATCAGCAGACAAACAACTAAGTATATAGTTGCTAAGGGGGTAGGGGGGGGCTTTGTGGAACTGTTACAGTTATTTAACACAGTACTCATATGGTACTCTTGTTTTGGTTGCTGATTTTAATGAGTGAAGTTTTCAGAGAAGTTTCTGAGTTTTCCATCCATCCTTGTATTTGATATCTTATCTGGGGCAGGGTTGTGGGCGACACATTCTAAGCACAGACTTTTCCCAACCACCTCCTCGTGCTCTTCTGTGGTGAAACTGAGGCATTGCCTGTCAGCCAAAAATCCCTTCAGAGTGTCCTGGGTCTGCTTTGGAGACTCCAGTCAATGTTGGAAACACCTCACCTAAGAGGTGTCCAGCAGACATCCTAATTAGACGTCTGAACCACCTCAACTGGCTCTTTTCAGTGCAGAGGAGCAGCAGCTATACTCTGGGCCCTCTTGAATGACCAGGTTCCTCAGTCTACTCTATCACACTCTCTGCATCCAAAAGTCCCCCGGGGTCCACTGGTCCACTGGATGGACTGGTCCATGGAAAACTTATTTTACAACTCACTAACTGTGAGAGTTAATCTGCTCTTATTTTTAAATATCACACCTCGAGAATTCAACTGTAACAAGTCTTTTCCAACATCTATGTATTAGGTTTCACTTTTACAATGCTCTGAAAAAGTATTTTCTGGTTTCTTTACATGTTAGTCACAGCTACGTGTTTCAGATCCATATATCAATTTTCTTCTTCCTGTCCAATAAAGGCCACAGGCACGATACACCATGGACGTGTCAGCAAGTCTGGGACAGGGCTAACACATAGAGACAACCAGTCACATCAACAGTCAGTTTAGAATCACCAAACAAACCTAACCCCATGCATGCTTTGAGGGGACTATGGAGTACCTGCGATAACTGGCAATGTGAATTTCACATTACTCTGAAGAAATTTTGTCCCACTCTTCTTTGCAGAATTGTTTTAATTTAACTACATTAAAGGTTTTTTTTGTTTTTTTTGTTTTTTTAAGTATGAACAAGATGTTTAAGGTCTTGCCAAAGCATCCCAATCTGACTTAAGCCTGAGCTTTGGCCTGGCCATCCAAAACCTTCTTTTTTTTGAGCTGTTCAGAGGTGGATTTGCTGATGTGTTCCAATTATTATCCTGCTGCATAACCCTAGTTTTCTTGAGCTCCAGGGAACAAACTGATGGCCAGACATTCTCTCTCAGGATTTTCCAGTATAGAGCAGAATTCATGGTTTCATCAATTACAGCAAGTTGTCCTGGTCCTTAAGTAGCAAAGCAGCTCCAGATTGTCAGACTTCCACACGTATCTTTAACTACTTTAGATGATGTTTTGGGTTCTTCACCTCCTGGATGTGTTATTGTTATATTGTTTCTCATCTGTTCTTGAGTGTCTTTAGATCGTGACGTGACTTGTTGCTTTTTAGTCTACTTTTATATCTTGATTCAGTGGGTCTGGCAGTAATTAGGACTGGGTGTGGCCGGTAAGACTGAACTAAGGTTTCTAGCAAATGTTATTAATTGTAGTTAATTCAATTACTTTTTCACATAGGGCCAAGTACATTTGGGCAGCCTTTTCCATTAATAAATGTAATCATCATAACCTCAGATGATCTTTGTCTGATATTAAATCTAACATTTGTTTAATCATCTGAAACATTCACATGTGACAACTATACCCCAGAAACAGGGCAATTGTTTTTTCACAGCACTGCACTTTGCCAAAACTGTGACTGTGTGTAGACTTCACACCATCTGTTCTGCATGAATGAGATATTCACTTTTTGCAGCAGTGGCCACAAAAAGCTGTGTGATACTCAACTTCATTTCAGACCTGTGCACAGTAACGTTAACCATTACAAAAGCAGGGCTATGACTTTTTATTGGCACTGACACATTCACTGGTAAATGCCCAGAGTGCCTCTCTTCTAGTAGGAATCCAGTTTGGGGCCTACATAGTGACTTTCATTTGTTCGGCGTGTCTTTCTACTATGACCGTTCTTATTCTTTTCTTTTTCACCTTTTTCACAGCTTCTCCTCTACATCCTTTGCGACCTTGCACTATCCATTTCCCTCTGGACCTTTTCCCTATCCTCCCTTCACAGCCTGCAAACATCTTTCTCAGTCTCTTCTTACCTTCCCATCTCTATATTTTGAGCTCTTTACCTACCTACTTTGCAGTGTACCTTCGCCTCTACACAATGAGCTCCTGCTGTCCTCCTTTCTGTCCGTCCTCCCTGTCATATTCAACCCTCTCCCCAAAGCATTGCAGAGGAAATTTAATATGGGTTTATTTGGTGTTTCGAAGAATTCCATTCAGCTGCCAGCTCTCTTTGCCCCCCGACACTAAGACAAACAGAGCCTGTCCAGCCAAGAGCAGCAAACACTGCTGGTGTTGGCTTCATTATTTGGTCTTCACATTTCAGATGAATCCAACAGCACTTCATTTTCTGTTTGTTCCCTTCTTATGAGCATAGCTTCAGTTTTAGATCTACTTGCACCTGCATGTCTTATGTGAGCTGGTCTGTGAAAGGAATTAGATGACATCCATATGGTATTTACAGTTTATAAAGTGCATGTAAGACAGTTTTGCTGCACATTAAAAACAGCTTCAAATGTTACCTTCTTAGGATGTAAACAGGATGTTCATCCTCTGCTTTCCATTAGTTTTTATCAGAGTTGTTGCGCAGTGAGTAGTAATGCTTCACTGATGATGTGCAGCTGTTATTTTTACTTGAAGCTCTGATACGCTTGTGGTACCCTGATACCCTGTGTTATTCAGTTGGAAATGTACAAACTTAAATACAAAATGACTGCCCCAAAAGTGCAAAACATGAGCGCCTTGCAGTTTTCTTTTAAATGTTCTCCCCCATCTCACTATATACTTAATCCAGTGTTTAAGAAAAATAAAACTATGAAGTTTCGATCACCCCACTGTTCCCTTCTTCACTTTGCACTTAAAAGCTCCCAACTGGAAGTAATGAAACCTGATGAAAAGTTTGAAATACAAAATGTATGTTTCTTTCTTTCGCTTTTGACTCACGTCCAATGGAAATACACTTAAATGATCTAAGATAAATGTGTGATGCACTGAAGCTTGCACTCTGGAGAGAGAGAAATGTTAAAAAGACAATGAAAAAATTAGATTTGTGGAGTGTTGAGCAAAGTAACCTTCCTCACATCAAAGCATGGAAGTCTGATTGAAATTATTTCAGTGATATTATCTCTACCTTCTCTTGTTTATTTTGACATTTAACAGTGGGGTGTTGTGGGGCGGCTGTAGCTCAGGAGCTAGAGCAGGTCATCTACTAATTGGAAGGTTGGTGGTTTGATCCCTGTCTGCTCCAGTCTGCATGCCAAATATCCTTGGGCAAGATGCTAACCCCAAGTCGCTCCCCGATGCATCCATCAGAGTATGAATGTGTACGAATGTTTGGCTGGACAGACTGTTTGTGCTTGTATGACATTACACAACTTGCCTCATTCACCCATTCATACATGCACTGTGTGGGAAAGTGCTTTGGGTGCTCAGCTAGAGAAAAACAGTGTTTTACTTACCACTAAGTATTAATGAGCATTTTCTCCTGTGACATTTGTTGGAAATGAATTAAAATCACTTAAAATTAATTCAGCTGAATTTCTTGGAATCTACATTTGTTTAGAATTTTTCATTTTCATTTTTCATTTTTAAACTCGATACTTAAATCTAAACCTAAATCCGCTAGATTTAGGTTTAGATTTAAGTATTGAGTTTAAAAATGATTTCCCATAACTAAGCTTTATTCTCACTTCTGCCTCAGTTAAAATATATTCTATGTCTGGGGTTTGATAATTAATTTTTCCAGTTCTTGTTGTATTGTTTTTGTACTTTAAAAGTTTTTTTTCCTAATGTTTTCTTTTTTCGGGGGGGGGGGGTACAAATAAGATCATAAAATTGAACTCGTCAGTCACTGTTTGTGACACAATTCAGGAGATTGAATAGAATAATTTTGGTTTGTTTCTAAATTCAAACGAAAATCCAATCTTAAATACACCGTGTACTTTTTATCACTTCCTTTTTAATCTACATGAGTCAAAGTAAATTCACATTGAAATCAAAGCTCTTATCTGCTACAATCTACTACTACATGAAATACAGAACTGGCTTACTGTTGAAAAAAATAAAATAGAAACAGGTTTACCAAACCAAGATCCCAGTTGCCTTCGCTCCACTCTCTGCTTTGCATGCTCAGAGAGTATGACCTGTCATTACTCTGGCCGGGCTTCTCAGTGCAGAGCTGTCATACATACCAGTCTGCTCACTCATCTCAGTCTCTAGTTCAGTCTGGCCACCAACAGCTCTCTTTAAACCTACTCCTGCCTTTCTGACTGCTTGCTAGCCTTGTTCTGCTAAGACAAACTCAAAACAATCCTGTCCCTAACCAGAGCTATGCTGACACTCAAGTGGCTAACACTACAGACACACACACAAATACATAGAGAGAGAGCCACCCACCTTCTAATCCCCTTCTCATTAATCCCCCACCAGTCTCCTCAAATATTCCCTTCTGCTGATCTCATTGTTAGGGCGTTTGTGTGTGTATATTGTGGGGGTGGTGAGGTTGTGCAACAGGGCCTTCTGCAGGTGGCTCCATTCATTAAATTTCACTTTCAAACATTAGCTGTGCCTCTCAGAAGAGTCTGATGTTCAGGACCAGTAATAATCAGCTACCTATTTTATTTTCCATTGTTTTCTGTATGGTTGAGTCCACACATTTCCTTAACAAAATAAAGATATCAGTGCTAGTTCATGGAAACTTGAACTTTTTTTTTTGAAGGTTTTACAGCATCTATGGAGGTGGAAGCTAGAAAAAAAATGATTAACCTCAACTAAATTTTTTAAATCTTCAAGTAAAATTGACTTCACAGTTTTCATAGTAAAGTCAGTTTTTGTAGATTACAAACACATGACATTATAATTAGTCAAACATGCTCATTGCTCATTTGCCCACAGCTGGTATCACAAGTATTAGATTGCAGTACTCAAAATTAAATTATGACATGTGGGAGAAAATAACTAAATAATCTTTGCACTATTGCACAAAAAGAGCATTGTGCAAAAGCTGTGAGACATCCCTCATTTCCTTATATTTTACTAGGAACAGTGGAATAATTTATTGAAACGTGTAAATTTTGTTGTGGAAGTTTTCCATTAAATAAAGCCTGCAGATGAGCGGTGAGCGGTAGCTAACATTCTTTAATCAAAGCACACAAAGAACAGAAAACCAAGTTGGTGGAGAGCCTGCATGACGCGGGGCAGGGTCAGCAGAGTCTCACTGAGCCTAGCATGGCTCTCAGTTAAATACCTCCTCCAGGAACAAAAGGCAGTACACAGCTGTTTCACACCTTAAGGTTCACACTCCCTTGCTACCTCCCAGAGTCTTCGAAGAGACAAAAGACTCTTCCTGTGGAGTGGTCTGCTTCCCCCCAACTTCCTTCTTACAGTATGGGTGTCAGACATGTTAAAATCCAGTGGCACCAAGGCATTATACAATAAAATAATGTGATTAGTACATAAGTAAAAGAAATTCCTTTACAATCCCACCCTTTGATTCTTAAATCAAGAATCACATTAATACCAGAATTTCTTTCCCGACATTCTGTATATCACATCAACATTATTGTACACTTAAAGGAGTTTCACACTGTGTATCCTCACCTCACTGTTCTCCCACCACCCTTTGTTCATCTTTAATCATCCCCACAATCTAAGCTCTCACATGCAAATGGCTACAACAATGATACAGAGGAAAGGTCTTCTCCATAGTGTCAAAGTACTTTGCATGGCAAAGTGAAACAGCATTAGGTGGTCATTCTCAGTCCTAGTCATGGCTCCTGGTGTCTGTGCCATTTACAGAGTCATAATTCCAACGCTGATCTCCCTCTGTGCTGTCACTTTTGGAGCTTGGCACGCTCTCTTCATCCCTCGATTTCTGCTCCAACGCGGCTGTAGATTAGGAGCAGAGCAAGTCGTACACTCCTGTAGTCTTCCTCAACGTCAACGTAGAAATCTCTTTCATTTTATTTAAGATTTTGCTGTTCAAAATCTTCTCGTGACAATCCTTTGGAAGCCCAGTGGTGCAGCCCACTGTCGTTTGTCTGCTGTCCTGCAGATGGTCCCTGCTTCTCACTGGTCCTGTTGAAGCGTTCTCTCCCGGTCATGGTCTGTATCTGCGTCAATCCTTCCATATCCCTCATGTCACGGTCTCTGCAATTTAAAAATGAAAGCTTCCACGGAAAACCCTCTTTTGCCCTATGTCAGCTTAGCACAATTAGACATGCACAATAAAGTTGTGCATTGTCTCTTAAAAATTCCCAGGGCTTCTCCCCTGGAGTAGTTTCACTCCAGGCCCTGTCTTAAGAAAAGGTAAAACATTAGCCAGCAGTGTGTCCTGCTGTAAATCATGTGATTAGATCATATGATTAACCCTCTGCTGTGGAAAAAATAGATGTTAGCGCAGTGCATCTGTATGCACACTTTCTCACAGCGACCTCTGCACTGTAAACAATACAAGGTCATGAATAACACGCCGCTGGTAAATTCACAAAGACACAGAAAGTGGCAATTAAAAGGTTAAGTCAGCACGGCCCAAAAGCTCGTGCAACCTGTTGCTGTCATCTTTCTGCTCCTGTAAAAAGAAACATACATACATACATCCACCCTTTTGTCACTGTCTAGGTGGAGGTGCAATCTTGCATACTGGTGTCAAGTCAGTCAAGCTTTTGTCAGTCCAGTCAGTCCCCATTTTTTATTTGCTGACAGTAGAACCTTTCGTGACGCAATAAGTTTCTACTGCCAGCAATGACGTCATTTCAAAAAAAGAAAAATAATTTAGACTGGATTACATCGCTGAATCCTTTTTGGCAGGGACTTGTTTTCTGATTGTCCCAAATAAGTGGCTTTCTCCCGAGCCCATTTTAATTTTTGGAGAAACTCACTTGCAATTGTTCAACATGTTGTATAGCGCTTTCGATCCCGATCTTGCAGGCCTGCTTGAAAAGAGAAAATTGCCGAACAAAAATCTCAGTGCACTGTTAAAAATCAAAAAATATGAAGGCCTCTTTTTAGGAGTGGTCTAAGCATACTCTTTTAGAATAATAGATCAAAACACAACTAATTGCTAGGTTAAAAGTGGTACCAAAAGAAAATGCATCAGCCAAGTAAATCCCCAAAACTTTCATCCACCAGTCACACACCTCACACAACAATATTCTATTAGATAATGAGTTTTGTTTTCCCCCATGTAACCAGACGTGTGTCATGATAAGACCTCCCCCACACATCAGAAACAAGAAACTCAATAATCTATTAGTCTTCACTCATCTGACCCCCATGCAGCATTCTGTTCACCCCTGCAATGATTCAATCATCCTTCCCCAAAATAACACTAGTTCACTAGTCTATGTATCACTTCTTAACCCACTAAGTGAACCGGACAAGATGATGGTAACAGCAATGCATGCTTAAAATGCTATTTGGTCTTCATGAGCTTCATTGCATGTGTGTATGTGTTAGTAGGATTAATGCATTTTTGTTTGTGTAATTTTTGTGTACCTCTCCTCTTTGCGGTGCTCCAGACACTTTTCAGTTCTCCACACAAGGCAGTCGTTTTTCTTCCCAGTGTCCTAAACCCGAATTTCATTTCCCACACTAAAACAGCCATGTTCTCCCCTGCTCCTTCCACTGTGGTCTCATCTCATCTCCCCCCTTGCAGCAGTCCAGTGAGAGTCAGTTGTCTTTCAGCTTTGTCCTGTGTTTTCCACTGTCTCATCTTGCCATTTTGCTCCAAAAGTGGCAAATGTCCAACTCAGGCAGTCTTTTCAAAAGTCCATTCACACACAGTAAAGTTGCAGCTCGTTGGAAATGCACATCTCCATCCATCTAGTCATGATGATGCCATTTTTCTCCTTGCTGTCGCTGTCTTGCACAGCTGTTGCTGCTGCTGCTGCTGGACCTTTTCTTCACTGCTCAGGAAAACTGCTGTGAGCTCTTGAGATCCATCTCGTTGTTCTGGAACTGCATTTCTTGTCTTCAGGGAGAGATTCTTGGAGCTTGTGTTCTCAGGGTGACAAACACATGGAAGTTAAACTGTAAAGTAATTCAGCCAAAACTTGGTTTGAGTGTTTTTAATGGTTTTAACCTATAATTTTCTTCCGACTGCTGCACGTGGAAGATTGATCCGGGTCTGCTCTTCACCTGCAAGTGACGCACTGAGACATTTTGATCATTCTTATCACTGTTTAAAACAACGCTTCTCCCCTCTCTGGTTCTAAACTCTCCTTTCTTAAAACCCAGAAAGTGAGACTGTAGTTGCCCTATGTTAAAAAACACCAAACCCCCTTCCTATCCTATTTTTGTTTATTTTTATCAACAATTCTGTTAAAAAGAAATTTTTGTGTGTCCATCCTAGGGGAGCTGGTGGCCTGCAGTACCACCCTCTCCCGCTAGTTGGAAACAACTTTTACACACATTTCTACACTCCTTTTTTTTCTTTTTTTTTGTTCCGCATTTTCAACATTTTGAACCCCATTTTTCAAAGTTTTTACACACAAATCAACTTTTCCCACACAACCATTCTCTTTCATCTCACAACATACTATTACCCACAGTTCTTAACATACAGTCATTGAGTTTTGTCCCTGGCCGCCTGGTGGAAGGCCTGCCGCTTTACTGGATCCAGTTTCCCTTTACATTCAGAGCGTCCTCTGCAATGGCCTTCTTCCCTTACCGGCAGAAAAGTGCTAAAATACCGTCATTTCACGCACTGTAGTACGCAGAAATGATTCCCGACAGTGTACCCGAACCGCCGTTCCTGTGGCGTACTTGGACTGACGACAGGCCCGGGCGGCTTCTCCCAAACAGCGTGCTCGAGCCACTGTCCTTGTGATGAGCCGTTCCCAACACAAGCCTGGGGTCTCAAACCACCAGGATTTTCCTGTCCCCGACAGTGTACCCGAATCGCTGTCCCTGTGACGCACTTGGACCGAACACAGGTCTGGGCCGGCTTCTCCCCAACAACGTGTTCGAGCCACTGTCCTTGTGATGGGCCGTTCCCAACACAAGCCTGGGGCCTCAAACCACCAGGATTTTCCCTCCGAAGACTCGAACTCCGGAGTCGGCCAGCGTTCCCCCCCTCGGCCAGACAAAAAACTCTCCATGACTGTATACAAGTTAGCTACAACTCACCCATCTGCAGGAGTCCCCTCAAAGTCGATAGTCTCGGTGGTGGCTGAAACACACGGCTCCGTGACTCCTCCATTTCCTTTGCTTCAACAGCTGGTAGGACAAAGGTACCTTTTTCCTCAGGGGTGATCAGCCCGTCCACGGAACCGTTGTTCAGCGACCACACGGACTATCCTGTTCGTGACGCCATTTTGTTGTGGAAGTTTTCCATTAAATAAAGCCTGCAGATGAGCGGTGAGCGGTAGCTAACATTCTTTAATCAAAGCACACAAAGAACAGAAAACCAAGTTGGTGGAGAGCCTGCATGACGCGGGGCAGGGTCAGCAGAGTCTCACTGAGCCTAGCATGGCTCTCAGTTAAATACCTCCTCCAGGAACAAAAGGCAGTACACAGCTGTTTCACACCTTAAGGTTCACACTCCCTTGCTACCTCCCAGAGTCTTCGAAGAGACAAAAGACTCTTCCTGTGGAATGGTCTGCTTCCCCCCAACTTCCTTCTTACAGTATGGGTGTCAGACATGTTAAAATCCAGTGGCACCAAGGCATTATACAATAAAATAATGTGATTAGTACATAAGTAAAAGAAATTCCTTTACAATATACATGATTTTAAATACTGCTTTTGTCATAAACCATTATTCTTCAACACCGCCTGAACTGTCGTAAGCTCTGTACACACTGCAAACAGTTTGCAGCAATGTAGTGACCACCAAGCAACCGGAGCCTGGAATGTCTGCAAGCAACCAGCTGGCAAGCTTCATAGCAATGTGTGACAAGTGAATCACGCACAGTGTGTACGCAAATTTAGGCAACTGTTCTTGTAATTTCTTTGAGTAGTCCAGGTTTCTAGAAGGAAAACATTATTTTTTCAGTGTTGACTGCCTTTTATTTTGCTGTCTGTTAAAATGATCCTACTCTGCACAGTTTTATATGGCTTGTCTTCAAACTTCACAACAATATACTAGGTCTTGGGGGACATGAGTATTTGATGTTGACCTTCACTGTTAGATCCCAAGGTCAAAATTAATTTTGAAAAAAATAAATAAAAATAAAGTAATGTATCATATGAAAGGGAAATGAGAGAGCTGTACTTGACATCACAATGACATCACAATGATGCCACCAAGTATACACTGCATGAATATATCATTTACAGCAGCGGTCCCCAACCTTTTTTGCGCCACGGACCAGTTTGTGCCTGACAATATTTTCACGGACCGGCCTTTAAGGTGTCGCGGATAAATACAACAAAATAAAACTAGTACCGGTACCGAAAGAAAGAAGATTTATTCATAACACACGTGAAAAGACCCAGGAAAACCGAGTTAACGATAAAAACGATAACAAAATAACGCTGAAAACCGATAAAAACCCTGAAAACCATACATTTCACACCTGAGCCTCAACTCTCGCGGCCCAGTACCAAATGACTCACGGACCGGTACCGGTCCGAGGCCCGGGGGTTGGGGACCGCCTAAGATTTCATCCAGTGCTGCTCCAATCATATGGATAAGGATGATAAAATTCACCATCTTAGTATGTAATGCTTCAAGGTCATATGTCAAAGGTCAGGCTCACATGAATTAGTAAACAATTTAGTTTCCATTGAATCATACTTTAAACCAATATATCCCTTTAAAATATTCTTTTTTCAATACAAGAAATAATTGACCTCACAATGAAACAAAAACATTAATATACTACACTACCTTTTCATATTAAAAATGCTGACATCAGCACAAGTGATCTACAAAAACAATGCAGATATCATTATTGAGGTTTCCATATTACCAATGCTGATAAAATAAAGAAAAAAAAATACCCAATACAGAATAAAATATCAGAGTTTTAGTACAGCCCTTGCCCTTTTGGCAGGGAGTTGCGCTCTCTGAGTGCTTTTGTTTCTAATGAGGCTTCGGTAAACACTCAAATGAAGAGCCAGATCCATCTCTCAGGTCCCGTGTCAAGTCTTTGTTCATTTTGTTTTTTATGATTTCTTAGGTCAGATACAGTTTATCTGAGATGTCACTTCCTCTTTGGTCCTCTAGTTGTCCACACACTGCACACCATTCTGACAGGTTTTTAGCTTATAGCGCTTTAGGAATCACCATATTGGTGCAAAAATGCTACTTTATACCTAACTACAGAAATAAGAACAAATCATTAGTGTTTTTGTGACCAGCTGTTAGTAACAAAGTGCTAAAAATATATTTATAATTAGTTCTTTGGTAAGTTGTTATTATTTGTGGGCACAACCGTAGCTCATCCGTCGATTAATAGTTCGGTGTTAGGGTGCATAACAAAGAAAAAAACTGTCTCCTGAAAATGGTCAAGTACAGGGACTGAAAATGAGTGAAGAAGCAGCCTGTGTCCTAAAGACAACTTTGAATGGCCTTCATTAAGCCTCGAAAACTGTAATAATAATAAAAATTTACATTTGTGTAGTGCCATCCATCCATCTTCTTCCGCTTTATCCGGGGCCGGGTCGCGGGGGCAGCAGCCTAAGCAGAGAAGCCCAGACCTCCCTCTCCCCAGCCACCTCCTCCAGCTTATCCGGGGGAACACCAAGGCGTTCCCAGGCCAGCCGAGAGATATAATCTCTCCAGTGTGTCCTGGGTCTGCCCCGGGGCCTCCTCCCGGTGGGACATGCCCGGAACACATTACCCAGGAGGCGCCCAGGAGGCATCCTTGTCAGATGCCCGAACCACCTCAGCTGGCTCCTTTCGATGTGGAGGAGCAGTGGCTATACTCTGAGCCCCTCCCGGATGTCTGAACTTCTCACCCTATCTCTAAGGGAGAGGCCAGCCACCCTTCGGAGGAAGCTAATTTCCGCCGCTTGTATCCGCGATCTCGTTCTTTCGGTCACTACCCACAGCTCGTGGCCATAGGTGAGGGTAGGGACGTAGATCGACCGGTAAATTGAGAGCTTCACTTTTACACTCAGCTCCCTCTTCACCATGACGGACCGGTGCAGCGTCCGCATCACTGCGGCCGCAGCACCAATCCATCTGTCGATCTCCGGCTCCCTTCTCCCATCACTCGCGAACAAGACCCTGAGATACTTGAACTCCTCCACTTGGGGCAGGAACTCATCCCCAACCCGGAGTGGGCACTCCACCCTTTTCCGGCTGAGAACCATGGCCTCAGATTTGGAGGTGCTGATCCTCATTCCCGCTGCTTCACACTCGGCTGCGAACCGTTCCAGTGCGAGCTGGAGGCCATCACCCCATGAAGCCAACAGAACCACATCATCAAGTATCCTTGAGAGGATAAAGAGCTGGTCCAGTGTTCCGCGACCAGGACGACATTTGTGTAGTGCCTTTCATGAAACCTAAGGACGCTTTACAAAGAGTATAAATTAACAAATCTCACTCAAGCCACAACCTTAAAACCAATATAAAAATTAAAAGAAAGTCTGGCTGCTTGGAAAAATATTGAGAAATGCTACAAGTCACATTTAAACATACATATCCATGTGTTTTCACAGGAGAAACTTTTATACTGTTAGAACATATATTAGTAATTAGTAAATAATAGGACAGCAAGTCCTTGACTTTAAACAATTATAAAGGTTGCCTCTACATTCTGACATGACCTTTAGGAGCTTAGTTATACATGTGATTGGAGTTGTTAATGATCATGGCTAAAAGTTTGAATTTATGACCCTAAAGTCTTGCTGACATACACTTCATTATCACCTGTAGACACAGAATAAATATGCAAATACTTGCACAAGGCCATCTTCTCTGTCATCACACTAGCTGACCTAAACATGCTCAATGACACAAACAGAGAGCTGGTAATCTAGTAGCTGACTAATTTTTATTAGTGCTGTCAGCGTTAATCTCATTAAAATGACGTTAACGGCATAACCGTATTAACGCGGCAAATCTCCGTTAGCGAGTTATCGTGGATCGCCCCGTCCGTGGGGCTGGACGGCATTAACACGTTAACAAGCTAACTGCGCTAACGCGTTGATGCCGTGCAGCCCCACGCACATGGTGATCCGCGATAACTCGCTAACGGAGATTTGCCGCGTTAATGCGGTTATGGCGTTAACTTCATTTTAACGAGATTAATGCTGACAGCGCTCGTCTTTATATAGCATGTTTCTTCTGTATGCACTCAATGTGCTTTATAAAACATTAACACATACATTCATAAACGTCTTAGTGCTTTCTGTCTAACATGCAATGAAAGCATTGTGTAAAACCCCAGGTTCGGCATCTTGCCCAGGGATACTTTGGCTTTGGCATGTAGACTGAAGAAATCAACAACTTCTTTTTCGCTGGCTTCCAATTAATAGATGACCTGCTCTACCTCATGAACCAAACACACCCTGTTTACAAAGTGTTTTCAGAGAAGATAGTCAGGTCATCAGACCATGCCTGATCAATAAATAATGACATATATAAATTACTGATGAACTAAATCTCTCATTTTGATAACATATTCCATTGTGGTCCTTTTTAGAGGTATCCAGGCTGACTTTGTACTTGTCCATGATTTTCAAGATGGGCCTTTGGAATATGATGTTCGATGTCAGTCTGTTCTACCAATTCTGCCAGAGGCTGGAAAACCAAAGCCATCTTTCTCATGTCACAGGCCTCATCTTGAGATGAGAGTTGGCAAAGATGTGACCATGTCTGTAGCATTCCTTCAGCTTGTCAGCAGATTTTATCCCAATCTTTGTGGCAAAATTCCTGTGTGGGTTTTCCACCATGCTGCATATGTTCAAGGATGTTCTTATATTTTCTTCAGTCAAAGACAAACTTGTCGTAACTAAACTAGTTACAGTGTTAAGGACAATGTCAGTGCCAATACTGAAGTTGGATCCAGCAACATTGTTGGAGACAGTAGCAGAAACAATTACAAGTGCAAGCTCCTCGTAGTTCTCTCTAGCTTTTACCAGCTGCAGAGTTGGTACAAGATATATAAGGTACAAGAGTCAGAGGGAGATCGAAACATTGTGAATGAGCCAATGAGTCAACATTCACAATGTGCGCAAGAACACCATAGCTATTTATTTGAAAAAGTAATGGTCTAAGCTACTTAATCCAGAGAAAGCACGCACTATGCTGAGGGTATTGCAACCATGTATCGACGGCAAAAACCTTATTTTCGATCCTTTGCTAAAATGGTGGGTAAAGATATAAACATAACTAAGAACTGAATTTTTTCCGGCACTTCTGGACTGACTTTATTATTCAGACCCAAAAGTAGCTTGCTACTTAGTCTCAATGGATCTTTAGCAGTGGAGAAATTTAGAGAAAATTGGCAAAATATTTTCTAGTGGCTGCTGTAAGTAATAATCAATATTGTCAAATAACCAACCGCTCTATCTGTTCAGTTTTGAAGCTCTACTTATGATTAATACCAGAAAAAGTAGTTATTGTAATAGAACTTTTATTCCACCCATTCTTGTTTGCATTGCATTACACCTATACATATTTTTTCTGTAGCCAATTAAGTTTTTAAACAAATAAGCGACCATGCATCCTGTACAATTTATTAATCAGCCGCGTTACACTGCCAGTACCTAAACTTGTTCTAGGATTACACAGATGGCCCCCCTCACTGTGATAGGGAGGTATCCATTAAAAAAAAGAACTTGACAGACGCAATGGCAGATAATCTACACAATGTATGTGCCAGAAAACATGACAGTGGAGGATGAGGAGGAGTGAGTGAAAAGATAGTGGTGGTGGTGGTGGTGGAGGAGGAGAGAAGACAAGCATAGTGTTGGGGAAGGATTCAGTGGGGGAAGTCTTGTAGATTACATTTACACAAGCTTGGGCATTCCAGTTTCAGCTTGAATTTTCTACCTTCAGTGTTCTGATGGTTATCAGCTAGCAGAGGAAATGTTGCTCCCGTATGTGCATCTGCGTGTCAAGTGCAGACACTCGGCCACTCAACACCTTTCAACATCAGAATGCCTCAGATGCTCTTCTTGGAAAACAGCTCAATGGCACAAATGCATTTGTATATGTTTCATACTAAAACCTCTATGAATAACTTTGTTAAGCTCAAAGTCAGGACTTGAGGGGAGTTGTTAACATAATTATTATTGGATGATTATTTAAGTAACCCAAATGTATCAATAAGAAGGTAAAGGAACTCTGTTAGATGGCCTCATATTGCCTTCATCATTCCCTCTAACTTTAAGATATTGCCATCAGGGTTTTATACTTTCTAGTCATTCCATCTTAAGGGTTTCTGAATTTCCTTTTTTGATTATTTTGGAACTGTTTCACAGACGTGATTTGCATGCCCAGCTTACGCGTTTCAGTTTAAACAAATGAATGTCGCTCATTCATAAATCGTAAATACAATGTTTCTTTTGGTAAGTTAAAAGGAAATGAGACGATGTTTTTGGTTTACCACCCTGGTCCAAGCTGAAACCCTTGGAGAGTGTGACATAACATGTTCTGCATTCCTCAAAAATGTTGCCCTGAGTTGAATGTCTCATGAATTCTGCCCTACACAGGCCCAGAACAGTAGCTAAAGAAGAAAAATGAAACTGCTAGCTCTTTTTTTGCTTTGGGTACGCAATCAAGCAATTTTCATTTTGCAGTGACATACACTATATAAAGTAAAACACAATGTTCATTTTTTTTTATCACTCATCCACTTATGGAATTCACTAGAGTCATCAAATGAAATGACAGCAACTAAGATCTGTACATTTAGGTGGAGTTCTGTGCTTTTTCTGTATGTGCAGTGTTGGGAAGGTTACTTTTAAAATGTATTCCACTACAGATTACAGAATACATGCCCCAAAATGTATTTTGTAACGTATTCCATTACGTTACTCAATGAGAGTAACGTATTCTGAATACTTTGGATTACTTAATATATTATCATGCTTTTTTACAACTACATGAATGTCCTATTGCTGTGTGATTTATTACTATTACTGAAGGTTATTCGCCATACCAATACCAACTAGATTTTTTAATCTTAATATAAATGAGTAACAGTAGGGTGGACATTAGGTAAGGCTGCACTTTTTGCAGCGATCTTGTATAGAAAACTGTTCCGCGTGTATATAAAACAGGTCTGCGACTCCGAACCGTAGTAAAGGGACCTCTGGCTAATACGTCGGGTTCGTGTCGGGCTCGTAGCTGAAAACTTGCTTTACTTTGGGTCAACTTTGCTAGCGAGGGACAGAGAGAGGCGTTGAAAGGCTGCTCCAACGGAACTTATTGTTTCAGAGAAGAACACAAACACAGTGTACAGTCGAGTCTTAATAGCTTACTTACAACTGGGCTCGTCAGGCACTCTTTTTGGCTGCAGTGGTTATTATTATATTTACATGCTTCCAGCTCCCGTTTCTGCTCGGTGACAGCTCGTACTTTTCCACTCTCCTTTTTCTCCCTCCCTCGCGCTCACAGACACATAACGGGTATGGCAGTCCATTCTCCCTGCAGCACGGACTACACTGCCCATGAGGCTACATTCTTTAGGGCGATGCCTGCAACTCTGCCTATTGCCTTCATATTAAATCATTAAAAAAAATATTTCTTCACGCCATTATGAGACGCGACATTGAGACACAGGCATTTGAGCCTCTTAATTCGTGTTTTGTTTGGGTTTCCACCGGTGTGGAATTACCAAAAATAGAGAGGGCATAACCTAACATATGAAACAGGAAAAGACAGCCTTTATTTCAACAAAGTAACTGTATTCTAAATACCACCTTTTTAAACAGTAACTGTAACGGAATACAGTTACTCATATTTTGTATTTTAAATACATAACGGCGGCACATGTATTCCGTTACTCCCCAACACTGTTTATGTGAAGTTAAAAAGTTTCACTTCATCAAACTAGTTTCATTTAAATTTGCAGACAATAATGAATGATGAGGGTATTCATTCATATATTTGAGTGATTTTTAGTATTTTCTTGAATACCATGGTGCAAAGCTATTGTTTCATTGAGCTCTATGCCACAGAAACATGTGATATCGATCCTACTTGGTGGAAGGGCGCTTGACTTTGATCCTATATACAAACAAGAAGGTACAGAATATCACAGCTGTTATTTAATGAATTTGCTTTGAAATCCACCAACCATCATTTTATCTCTGGTTCTCTGAGCTTTTTCCACTAGAAAGACGCTGTTACACTGCTATTTTTGTTGATGGAGGGGAGCACATTGTTGGCACTCTCCACCCAACCCACCCACTCTTCCCAGGAGTGTGTGTGCCTGTGTATATGTTTGTTTTAGGAAATGATGCAGAGCCAGTTTGTGTAAATTTATCCACGACACAGCTGAAACAAAAATAAGTTTACTGAAGTCGGCCCGCCAACCATTTGGTGGCCTTATGCCATGTTTGCCGTGTGTGTTGTATATGTAGTAGAGAATATCCATGTTCATCTTATAATTATTTTGATGGAAGATTGAGGTGTGCACTGGAGCCTACTGCATCGAAACAAACCTTTACAGTAACACATTTGAGCTATAGCCAAATATGTTACTATGACATTTTAAAGCCTCATGGAAATAATTAATTAACATTTTCTAATACTTAATCAGACGCTTTGGCTTTTGTCTATCACAAAACTTTCGTTTATCCACCTTCCATTATCCAAACCACAGCAAAAGTTGAAACTTACAATAAATACTCTTCTAGACTAGTTTTCAGATTCTCCCCTCACCTTAAACTCACTGTGCTGGATGGCTGACCTTCCTGGAGTGGGTTGTGGGATTGTTGGGATTTCTTTCTAATATTGCAGGGTCTTTATTTTACAATGTACAGGTGACTGTACCTGTGAAATGGCACTATATGAATAAAATTGAATTGAATTTACGATGGTAGAATGTCTTACCTGCTGCAAGAATATTCTTTGTCTTATGTGTTTAGTCTCTTTAGATTAAAAATTCGCCTCATTACAAGAAGGGTTTTTAGCTATGTTAATAAGGCTATTTGCATGCAAACCACCTGCCTACGGGGGATTCCAAAAATGTTTCCACTGCACTGTAGTTTCACCACTATCCATTTTAGTCTGTGTTTTTTAATCTAATTTTAAAAGCAGGAAGCAATGGAATCAAACTGGAATCTGTAATATCCAAACAAACATTTGCATAAATTCAAAGAAAAGCATTGCAGTCAGTGTGGAGCGCTGGCGCCATTGTTCACCACATTCAAAGAAAGTGGCGAATCATGCAAACTGTCACACCCACAGGAAATCCCAAGTCTTCATTAAGACTGTGGGGTATATTTGAATTTGTGAAGGACATTCATCAAGTTCAGCATGAAAGAATAAACTGGAAAGGCTAGACATTTAAATTCAAGCACAAAATGTCATTGGAAATTGAAAGTCGGAGGAACCTTTGGAGTGAAGTGAGTAAAGAGAGGGAGAAGACTTAATGGTAAGAAGCATCTTGTTGATAATTATGATGCAGCTTAGTGATTTAGTTAAAATGAAATGACTACATATCGTAGCCAATACCTTTATAACCTATTTTTATTGCAAACATCTTCAGTCAGTGTCCACTGGACCATGTTCTCCTTCTTTTGCATATTTTATTTCAGCAACAGAACATCCTTCTCTGTCCCTCTCCACACTGTCTGCGGTGAGGCAAGACTGAGCAACTTCCCCGACACTGCAGAAATGCAGAATTACATACCAATACTTCCCTGTTGACCCAAGAGTCCCACATCGTGGGCCCCTCCACGCCTTGTCATTTTGACATTTTGATCTTAGCTAAATCCATGCAGTGACCACAACACTGCTGTAACATCCTTCAGTAAACTACAAATCCATGCCTTATTTATCATGCAGGCGAGGATGAGTCCAATCAACAAGAGCAGATGAATAAATGATACTAGTATGAATGGTAAGTATGGACTGTTGAAGAGCAAAGTTGTGAGGTTGGCTGGGTGGAGGGAGCTGCTGCTGGATCGGGTTAATGAGGTGGTCTGGGAGCATGGACCGGGTCCTGACTGCAGTATGCATGGAGTTCACTTTAGCCTGGGGGGGATTTGTAGCCCTAAGACCACTGGTTAGACTCTTTTTGCCTCAGGCCGTGTATCCACTCAAGCCTTTGAGTGTGTGTGTGTGTATACAGATGTATGCGTGCTTGTATGGTAGTATGCCGGGAGACAGTGATTGTAATATTGCCCTCAGGATGACTCTGGTTGAAGCTTTGAGATCTCTGTGTTTAGTGTTGGAATTTGTGCATTAATATACATGCCTGTGTTTGCATGCGTACCCATTCCTGCTTGCATGCGGTGTATTTGCACTTGGATCTGTGTGTTTTGTGATTTTGTGCATCGAGTCCAACTACAAATGTGTACATAGCATCCCCCATCCCTGGCCCCAAATCTCATTACCATTCCACCCTTCCCTCCATCGTTTTACTCAACGCCATCAAGGCCTTGCCTCCTGGTGTTTGCATTGTAAATCAGGCCTGACAATAAGGCAATGATTAGATCCTACTCGTATTCAAAAACATCTTATTTATTTATTCATCTCCCTCCCTTGCAGGGCATCAAGATGCATAATATCTGACCAAGGTGACATACCCACTTCCAAATGTTATTCATTGCTTTTGTAGGTCAACCTTTTCACCAACAAACCCAAGACAGATTAAATGAGATTTTTATGACAGGATATGCATGGAAGGACTTCCTCTTTGATGCATGTACATACAGTACCAGATCAGATATCAGACTATGTTAAAGTGTTGCAATCTATGGGTAAGTGGCTTATAAGCTATCCTCTGGTGTAAAACTGTGGCACACTGTCCCTATTTTCATCAATATACACAAGATATTATGCCTGAAAAGTTGCTGGATACTAAAAGCAGGTCCAATTGTACTGGACTATTTACGTCAGTCAAACTTTAGTGATGTTGTTATTTTGGGTTTACAAGAAAGTGGCATCATGGGGACTGGGCTAATTTCTCTTCCAATTGCATCCTGCCCTTGTGAGATTATTTCATTATTTCTGTTGATAATGAAAGCAAATAAGACTGTCGTATGTGTATTTGATAGGCCTCTACAAGTCTGTTGAAAATGACATAAGGATTTTTGTTTGGTTCATTGGTTAATCAATGCTGATCATATAAGTGAACAAATATGTACAGTGATGTGAAAAAGTGCTTGCCCCCTTCCTGATTTCCTATTTTTTGGATACACTTAAATGTTTCAGATCATCAAACAAATTTAAATATTAGACAAAGATAAGACAAGTAAACACAAAATGTAGTTTCTGAAAGAAGGTGTTTATGATTAAGGGGAAAACAGTCCAAGCCTACTGGCCCTGTGTGAAAAAGTGATTGCCTGCAATCAAGCGTTTGTGATAACTGGCAATGAGGCTTTCACAGGGCTGTGGAGGAATTTTGGCCCACTGATCTTTGCAGAATTTTGTAATTCAGCCACATTGGAGGGTTTTTGAGCACAAACCACCTTTTTAAGGTCATGCCACAGCACCTCAATCAGATCCAGGTCAGGACTTGGACTAGACCACTTAACAGTTTTCATTTTGTTTTTCTTAAGCTATTCAGTGGTGGAGTGGCTGGTGTGTTTTGGATCATTGTCCTGCTGCAGAACCCAAGTGTGCTTCAGCTTGAGGTGATTCTCCTTCAGGAGGTTTTAGTAGAGGGCAGAATTCATGGTTCCATTTACCACAGCAAGTCTTCCAGGTCCTGAGGCAACAAAATAGCCCCAGATCAACATCAGATTAACACCACCGTATTTTACTATTTGTATGATGGTCCTTTCTCTGAAATGCTATGTTAGCCAGACATTTACGGGCACACACCTTCCAAAAAGTTCAACCTTTGTCTTGTCAGTCCACAGAGTATTTTCCCAAAAGTCTTGGGGATCATCAAGATGTTTTCTGTCAAAACTGAGACAAGCCTTCGAGATGCATTGGCTTGCATCTTTGAACTCTGCTATGCAGGCCTGTTTTGCTCAGTCTCTTCCCTATGGTGGAGTCATGAACACTGAACTTAACTGAGGCAAGTGAGGCCTGCAGTTCTTTGGATGTTGTTCTGGGGTCTTGTGTGACCTCTTGGACAAATTGTTACTGCACTCTTGGGGTAAATTTGGTTGGCTGGCCACTCCTGGGAAGGTTCACCACTGTTCCACGTTATTTTCATATGTAAAAAAAAATGGCTCTCGCTGTAGTTCACTGGAGTCCCACAGCTTTAGAGATGGCCTTTCCAGACTGACATGAGACACTTTTTCACACAGGGCCATATAGATTTTGATAGAGGAATTTCTTGGCATTTCAAACAAACATTCACATTATCCTCAAGATTAATTGTAATGACTTTTACAGGTGAGTTGGCCACTTAACTCATCTTTCCTTAGTTTGGTAATTGGCTGCAACAGTCTTAGCTTTTGAAGGGAACACTAAACACATTGACTTCTATTGGAATCATGCTGTAGTGAAGAAGATATGAATTCAATAAAATTAAAGGTCTTCATTTTATTAAGACCATACATTTTTTGTACATTTGTTTACTGAGGTAGTACAAGGTAGAACTAGTGAAGTAAACTCCTAATGGGTATTACAAAGATTGCAGATTATTGCATTTATTTTCTGATCTGAAGGTTATGTAAATGCCACTACATATGCCATGTATATCTAGTATAAGAAGCTAATAAGCTAAATTATAGAGCTGATATGCTAAAGTAATATAATTAAATGGGTACTGGCTGTTCACTCTTGTTTACGAGAGAGGAGAGTGGAAGATCAACAGATGGATTGATGCTGTGGCTGCAGTGATGTGGATACACTACTGGTCTGTCGTGGTGAAAAGAGAGATGAGCGTAAAACCAAAGCTCTTGATTTACCGGTCAATGTTTGTTCCAGCCCTCACCTTTTAGGTGGCTGGCCTCTCCCATACAGATAGGGTGAGGAGTTTGGCCATCTGGGAGGGACTCAGAGTAGAGCCGCTACTCCTCCACATCGAAAGGAGCCAGTTGAGGTGGTCCGGCCATGACATGGATGCTTTCTCCTGGCTGGGGTATTCCAGGCATGTCCCACCGGGAGAAGCTCCTGCGGCTGACCCAGGATATGCTGGAGAGATTATATCTCTTGGCTGGTCTGGGAATACCTCAGTGTTCCCCCGGATAAGCTAGAGAAAGTGGCTCCAGATAAGTGGAAAAAAGTGGATTGATGGATGGTAATGGTTGATACTGTGGAGTCTACATGTGTACAGCGTCAAGTGATAGAAAGTGTCACGGTTAACTTGGTAATGTAAGATTATGCCGTGTTGTTGGCTTGTGGGGCTAACATGCTAAACTAAAATAAATAAGATGATAACGGATAATATTATGGAGCAAACATGCTAACGAAACATATTTAACTTGGTCACTTTTTTACATTATATATATATAGGTATTAGGGGTGCAACGATACACAAAATTCACGGTTCGGTTCGGTTCGATACTTTGGTGTCACGGTTCGATATTTTTTCGATACAAAAAATGTTCATGCTTTTTTAATTTGTCATTTATTAAAATTATAAATATATATTTTAACTCAAAAGTACAGTTTTTAAATTTAATGTTGCTGAAACGACAAAGTAATAAAAACATAAATATCTCATGGAGAAATCCCTCATCTTTGGAAAAGAGAGTTTATTACAGAGAAATGGCTCTTTCCAAAATAAAAGCTATACTATACGCTTCTTCTGGGGTATACTCTCAGCAGCATATTAAACATATCAGGTCCCCATAAGGAGAATCATGTGCTAACGGCTGTCTAAATGACTCGGGTAAAGTTTGTAGCATGCGTGCTTGTTGTTTTTGTCTGCTTCCACTTGTCTTTGCACTAGGATGATGTCGGAGTATGCAGTCATATTCGTTGTGTTCCCACTAGTGCTGTCAGCGTTAATCTGAAATTACATTAATGCCACAACACGGCAAATCTCCGTTAACGAGCTACCGCGGATCGCCCCGTGCGTGGGGCTGGACAGCGTCAACACGTTAACGAGCAAATTGCGCTAAGCACTAGTTCCTACCCATGTAATTGAGCATTGCGTGGCACATCCGACATACTGTTTTACTTTTGTCCATGATGCGCTTACCTTCAGGGTCATACTTCACACGAAGACCAAAACAGTTCCAAAGGCCAGATCTGAATGAGGGTGGGGGAGGTTCAATTTGCCATGTTGCAACGATTAGCTTCTGTCTTGCTAGCTTGCGCTGCGCTCAGTGGATCTGCGCTCGACAGTGCAGCCTAGGCGGAGTAGTCGAACGCAGATCCACTGAGCTCTCAACACAGACAGCATCGTCAGAAGAAAAGTTGATAAAATAAATTAAAAATTTTGTATTGTTCGATACACATGCGTACCGAACCGAAAGCACTGTATCGAACGGTTCAATATCGATACGAGTATCGTTGCACCCCTAATAGGTATGCATATACAGCATGCTAATGCATGCTAATGTTAACATTCAGCTTTAATCTGGTTGGAGACTGAATTCAAGAGTGCTATAAAA
Organism: Pelmatolapia mariae; assembly: GCF_036321145.2. Lineage (NCBI taxonomy): Eukaryota > Metazoa > Chordata > Actinopteri > Cichliformes > Cichlidae > Pelmatolapia > Pelmatolapia mariae. The sequence continues at coordinate 32,551,195 of NC_086236.1, read as the reverse complement.
ATCTGAACATCACAGCCTCACATCAAACCACCAATTCAGCAACATGGTTATTTTCAGTTTTACATGTGAGGACTCACATTACCTGTACTCCACAGTTTGTGTGACTGTCAACACCGTCACCTCTGTTCACTTCTTTGCTGTGAAGTGTTGATAAGTCAACATGAGAGAATACCGCATCTCTGTCTACAACAGGCTTGTTTTTATTAATGAACCAGTGTAAGCCCCCTACCAGGTCACAGTTTGGCATGCAAGAAGTGTTCTCCAGGGTGTTGCTTTGTGTGTTTAAATCGCAAAGTTTCTTTTTATCACCGTAGTCAGTGGCACGAAACACTCTCGTCCCATGTATAATAGAAGCTGGACACTTTGTAAGAAATTCACCTTTAAACCAAAGCAGAGAAAAAACACTTCAGACATAGCTGAACTGTGAAGTCCACAGGCAGTGATCACATCATGTGTGACTAGATATGAATTTTTATTCAATGCCGGAGGTAAACGGGGTGAAACCGCAGCTACACTGCAGCCTAACCTTGCATCAATAGAGCACAGGCCCATTCTATACCTGAGAATTGTTGGAAAATTGAATGCTGAATAGAAATGTTCCTTATTGCACACAATCCGATGAAAGAGAACGTCTGCCTCCAATCCAAATTCACAAAACCCTTTGATGTTTGTTGAAATAATTTTATGCCTACTTCTCATTTTTTATTTTATGCTTGCTCTTGAATTTTGATTGTGACTACAGGCACTTTTCAATTGATATGCATTACGAACTTTGCAATAATTGAAAGGTCCTTGTTGAGGAACAAACATGTCATTTATCCCCGAAATTAATTTCACAACTTATTGTGTAACCACACACCTTTGGTGACTTTGGAAAGGGTTGGTGACAGATGCTTATTGTCTTCAAAAATTGTACTTTCAAATTCATGAGAGAATTTTTTTTGCTGGGTTGAAATTAAATATCTTGTTGGTGTTTTTCTGGGTTTTTTTCCCCAGTGTTCTTGTCTGCTCTTGTATGTACATTCACGCCTCAGCAGCCTTGGTATAGCATGTGTTTGTGCACAAGTTATGTTTCAGTGTGTGTATATTTATGGATGCACCATTGCCTGCTCAAATTTACCATTTGGTGGCTTGTTCCTTTGAGGGATGGCAAAACTTGAGAGGCTGCGTAAAATACTGTGTGGTAATTGGAATTGCTTTATCTTCAGTCTCATCAATTAATGTGCAATTTTCCATTTAATCACTAACACGCTCGCTTCATTTGCAATTAAAATGAGGACTGATAACAGAGAAGATGCCTTTCAGCTGATACCAGTTGGAATGAGAACAGAAACCAGAAGACACAATCGGTACACAACACGACTCACTGAGACATGCGCATGGCACACAAACAAGTGTGAACGCACGCAGAGCAAACAGTCCTGCTTATATATGGGTGCACTGAATACATACACACTGAAACAGAATGACAAAATAAAACATGCAGATTTACAGCTGAAACCCCAAATTAGAAACCAAATCACCATTTGAAATCAAAATGCTGGCAGCGGTGGTGGATAGGGGTGCCACTCAAACAGAGAAAGGTCTGCTCTGGTTGTCTTTTCTCTGACTTTTCCATTCAGAGACATTGTCAGGGTCTGAGTCTCAGTGGGTGATGAGCTGACTGGCAGTGAAATGTCTGTCATGTAATATCCCAGAGTAGAGAGGAGAAAAAAGTTGCTCTTGCTGCTTCCCGTCTTTCTCCTGAAGATACTGAAGTCTACCCAAAAGGAGCCTTTTTGTTCACTCAGCTCAACACACAGGAGGCCATAGGAGGAGATTTTATAGTGCTGGAAGGAGGAATGCCGCATAATACTCAAACATAATCTCATTAATGTTTCTGTAATAGTCCAACTTGTTGTGTCTCATATACTTATTCATTACATATTTTTGCAGTCTTTCTTTTGTAGTCTGTCCAAGATCCTCGTTTATACTATCATGTAAACAGTGTTATATGATTATTATAGTCTGTAACTTCACTGTCAAATACTGCAAATCCTTGGCTTTAACAGTCTGGTGGATTTGCTCCACTTTCCTGAGGCGGTATCTTCTGAGTGGATGTTGCAAGCGGTACAGAGATTTTGCTCAGATGTTCCAGTTTCGTTTCACTAGCTGGTAATCAAGTGCTTTTCCTCCAGGTCAATACCATTCAGTCCAAGTGCACCAGTCCATTGTAACTGCTGCCTGTCTTTCACAACCACACAAGGCTTTATGTGGCATTAGAGTGTATTTTTCCAATAACTCTCCCAGCTCAGGGTACCGAGCAAACGGATTGTTTAAAGTGACAGATTGAAACCCCACATGTGTCTGATCTCACATGATATGTGAGATCAGAGCTTAAAGAGCCTGCCTTTTTTAAAAGTTGAAATCTCACAAAAAGTTTAATAAAGTTTGACCACACCTTTATCTAAAACACATTTTCTGCCATCAGCTCACATTAACAAGGCGTTTTCATGCAGTATATACATAGGTTAAATGTAACTTAAGGAAAGAGATCCAGCTGTGCTGTGTGTGTGTATGTGTGTCTCTGCAAACCAATTAGCTTCCTTCAGTGGGGGTGGGGGCAATGGTTACAACAGAGTTCCACAGGGTACGGCCCTCAGCCCTGTGGGGTCTTGGCCAATAGCAATTAGCCTACCAACAAGAGCCCTAATTAGCCCTCTTGATTGGCTTAGTTACAGCACAGCAACAACATCAGCAGCCAAAACATAGAGACGACCAAGGTGACTCCGCCACAATGCATGTAAAGCCATCTGTAATTAGCAAACAAGCATAGCTCTCTGTAAATGGTAAACAAGTAGTGGGCTTTATTTGTGGTATCCTTATGAACCTGCTGCTATGTAAAGTATTTCTTTAAAAGGGCTGCACACACTTAATCAGGTTGTTTTCTTTTTGCTTGTCAGCATTGTTAGATCACTCAGTGTTAATACTGACTGTTCTGTGAGCTCTATGCAACACATGCAGAAGTAGACTGAAGAGAGATATAGCAAAGAAATAAATTAGTAAGTGCAGAAGGGATAGAAGTGTGAGATGATGTGTTTGAGAAACCTATCTCGTATGATTTAATCATAGCAGCACCTGGTGGTGGCTGCTGTCATAGAATTTGCAATCACTGCTTGCTTGCACTGGATTTATGATTTTTTTCTTTCTTGTCTGTTTCTTTCCCAGTCTCAATGTGAAACTATCCCATGATGCAACATGTGTCCCCAGCATCTGCAGTGACAATGATGGCCACCCAGAGCGCTCCTCCGCCATCGTACCAGGAAAGCCAACAGGTTAGAGCGCCAACTTAAAGACTTATCATATGGTACAAACCTCTGTACAGTAACCCCTGGATTATTGTGTCTAATGTGAACACACAGCTTGGCTTATGGAGGTTTTCTGTGTTATCTGAGCTCTTACTTAACTGGGGATGTGCCAACAAGCATAAATCAGGATCTGATGAGAAGGATTGAAGGTTAAAGATTTGCAAAATAATCATTTCGAATTTTTACCCAAACTGAAACTTTTACTGTTTTATAGTTGAATTTCTAAGATGATTTGTAGTACACATTTAAGAGCAGCCTCTCATGATTCATACATGGTGTCATTTTAAACAACTTCTGGAGTTAAACAAACAAACAAACAAAAAAATTGAAAGTAACGTTTAACATTTGGGGTTTTGTTGACAGTGGATTTATGCCCTTGTTTTTTATCTAGCTATCTTTTCTCAGTATGCATTAGGCTGTTCTTTTCAACAGGAGCTGAGGTTTTGAATTTGTTTTGATTTTTGTGAGAACACAGAAATTAACTAAATGAAAATGACAAAAAATATTTTGTTAAATTACAAATCATTTCATATTCTATGACATATAATCTAAACCATATACTCAATGATATCATGACCTGCCTTTGGTCCTGTCTACTCACCTGTTAGCCCAATCAGTTCCAACCTACTAAGGCCACACTTGCTATCTGGCCTCCAGGTGTTAGCACAAAGCCTAAAACATATAAAGTGGAACTAGTGTGGAGCAGGCTTGTTGTGTTGTGGGCTGATTGATAGTTTGGCAAACTCACAAGCCATGCTCTTGATGTACTGACCAACTTTGAAGATTATAGATTTGGTGAATATGGCTGTGTTCTTTACAAGGATATGTTCTAAACAGACTTTGTATAGAATTTTGGATGGGTGATCCTTTGTGAGAACTACAGTACAGCACCATTCATAGATGTAAAACAAATGTGTATCTATTTGTAGTGAACCAGCCTCTAAATCTACTATTCAAAATCATATCTGTTTGTAACTTTTCCTTAAGTTTATGAGAATTACTAAGGGTGAACATGAAAAAAGATGCTGTCATAAAAGATGATAAAGCACATAAAGAGAATCCCTGGCTGAACATTAGCTTTAAATAATAACTTACAGATACAGTGATACCTGTGTAAAAATACACAGCTAATACTGAGTGATCACCAGAAACACAGTGCGCCTAAGAATAATACATAATAGTACAGAAATATTAGAATAGAGAATATTTTGTTCAGCGCCACAGACATCCTGTGATGGTGGAATAGAGTAGGTTCATCTGACCATCTAACCCTGCTTGTCGTTCATAGCACCTCTGCTTTCGCCAGAGGATTAGTGCCAGGGGAGAGCTCCCGAGCTGCAGCCTGTGTGCTCGGCAAATGCAAATTAGAGCTAGTTAAGTGTGAAGAACCTAATTTATTTCCCATTTGGTGCTGGGATTAAGACTTGAAGCTTCCTTCCACCCCACCCTGCTGAAAAAAAACAGAAGGGGGATGGGGTTGTTTTTTTTACATTCATATCCTCATAAAAAACGAATGAGAGAGAAAAGTGGAATGAAGGAAGAAGATAATCAAGGAGACGAGTGGTCATGTTTGTAAAACATGTTAGCCCTCTTTCTCACCCACAACACAAATACCATCAAAAGAAGTAAAAACATCCTATGAGACTTGTCCATCTTATAAGACATATATAAAATCTAAACATTTATTGACAGAGGCAGTCGAAATTTTTTGTACTCCTTTTCTATATTCTGATTAATTCACTGTTCAGTTTCTTGTTCCAAACTGGATATTTATCATTTAACAGCAGTCTATAAGATCTGTAAGTGTCTTGTTCAATTACTCAACCTGTCCTAACTCACTCATTCACTCACAATTCATTTGCTTAACAGCATCATCAGGCCACTGACCCGTCGAGCCATAATGATTCATGCCAGCGACATCCTCATTTGGCGTCTGACAGAATTCAGTGCATGTTGTGGCCTTACTTGCTTCGAAAAGCAATTACAAGAATTACTTTTAAAAAATGACTTTTATATATATCTGAGGGGCTGTCATCACCCTGCCAGGTGGGTGGGTTGGCAGTCAACATGGACACCCAAGTTTGTGAGTGTGATAAACCTAGGATTTCCAAATTGATACCAAAGGGCCACATACTAAAAACGAACAAGTTCAAATCTCAGTGACCTAGACCTCAAGGTTAGAGGTCAGAGGTCAAGTTTTCTGAAAATCGTCTACATCATCTCAAGTTATCGCAGTTTCATTGCGATAACTTGAGACGATGTAGGATTTTGAAAGTACTTAATTAGTGGTAATTACTAAATATGAGCATGTCAGCATGCTTTAAATTTATGATAACCATTAAATCTTAGCACTGCCGTGTTAGGAGTGTTACTGTGAGCGTATTAGCATCCTAAATCACCGTATATATGCAACATCACAGATGATACTAAAACAAAAGCAATATTTCAAAGTCATAATTGCCAATGTAAGAAAAAAAGAACATAAATTTATCATTAAGTCATTTTGTGATTATTTTAAATATCACCAGATGACGGGCACGACTCAACAGAACACCAAGACCCCACAGGTCCACATCCCAGCAGCCTCCGCAGCAGGAAATAGCTCTGTCAGTGTGACCCTTGACCCCCAGGCCCAGCTTGAATCTGACAAGAGGGCTGTTTACAGGTTGGTTACATTTTTCATGAGACATCTCTTACTGTAAGGGCTATAAGCCAGTCTGAAAACATAAATATGTAAAGATGACCAGGGACAAGAAGCAGAGAAAGACCATGTTGTTTATCAGTGGTTTTTTGTTTTGATTATTTAGCCATGTGTTTGTGTCATTAAGTTTGGCAGTGTGCACCCTTCTGCTTCTGAATTGCATTTCACTTGTTCCCCTTTGAAGAAATGTTTCATTTCATGCTGACTTTAAGAGACTGTAGTAAATTAACTTGATGTGTTACTCACCGATGAAGGACACAGGCACTAGTGTTGTTTTTAATGCATTCTCTCAAACTAGCCATGACATAAAAGCTTTTGGAATTATACTTGAAGGGGCTTTCTTCAGATTTCATTCATAAACCAAAGAGCACCTTTGTTCCTTGACCCATCATAGGCAGTTCAGTTTTCTCTGCTTTGAACTGTGTAAATGTTACAAGACTTTTAAAAAAGCTGTCATAGTGCAGCAGTTGTCTGTATAATGAGGTGGGCTCTAAATTGTTATAATTATCACTCATTATAAACTCACTGTTTTGAATTACGAACAGCCAACAAAAATAAAGCAGACCAGAAGAGGACAAAAAAGAAATTTAAATCATTTTTTTATTTGCTGTTGAAAGTGATATTTGAAATTTTATTGGCCATTTGTTTTGTGTGAGGTTTTAGCTTGACTCCAGATCAACATTGTAAAACATAATTTATTTCTCTTTCACGCCAACAGCCATTTTCAAAGGTAAGCATCACTCTTCAGATGAAAGAGAGCTTCTTTTGGAATCACACTTGTGAATAGATGTTCATTTAAGTAGAAACACATGAACCATACTAATAGAGATAATAGAGATGTTTGTGAAAACGGATTTCATTATGTGTCACAATTACTCGTAATACTTATTTTACAGGCTTTTACTTTATGTTCTGGCCAATGTCTGTGTAAAGTGCAGCAATATTACAAAAGAAAAAGGTTATACTGTTTACAGGAAATGAAGAAAGTAGTTACCACAGTTACGCTGCTGCTTAGGTTATGTTTTTATATTAGCTGCCCACCACTGGTAGATATATTAAGTTGACATTTATGCTGTGTAGTGAATTGCTTTTTTACATTTTCAGATTGTGTGGACGTTCTGTATTTTGTATTTCAAATTAATCATATGATCAGCAAATAAATCTCAAGTCACACTTTCAGTACCATTTGACTAATCTTTTATTTAAAAGTCTACATCTATATATATATATCTATCTCTCTCTCTCTCTATATATATATATAGATAGATATAGATATAGATATATATCTATATCTATCTATATATATAGATAGATATATATATTTTGATTTGATTTGATTTTGTCGCCCAGTAAAACCCTTTACATTTAAAAAAAATTGCTTTTTGGGGCAAATTTTCTTGTGCTATTAAAGTACAATTAATCAAGATTTATTCATTACAAATATATATATATATATATATATATATATATATATATATATATGTATATATATATATATACGTATATATATATACGTATATATATACGTATATATATATATAAGTATAAGAAAATCACTGCTTGGGGAAAACCCAAAATGCCAGCAAAAAAAAGATACAAATTACACCTCCCTCTTCTCTCAGCTCATCACTAGAATATTGATAAACCCTTATAATGAGTTTATATTATCTATTTATGAAGTAAATTATTCAAAATATACAGGCATTTTTAATCAAGCTGGCTGATCTCCTGATGTTGCCAGAATATCAGCAACTAACTTGATTTGTTGAGTGAAGGCTGCCCAGCACTGTATGGTATTAGGGTCCCACCTACAGTGTATCTGCCACTGCTGGAGATGTGAGTCCCCCCCATGTGCAGACCTGAGGCAAGCCACTGTAAAGTCCTTGGTTGATCCACTGAGATACAAGGCTGTCTTTGATGTGAGGCACCATGTTTGGAGCAGCTCCAGGTGCATTTGTGGTGGTGGAATCAGCCCCTCTTCCATTTCCTCTGGGGAGTTTTGGATCTTGGTTTCCTCCTTTAACAGTTCTCAACCACATATACAATACGAGTTTCTAATTCTAGCTGTGACATGTAGAACGTTTGAAATTATTAAAATGCAATCTCAGTTAACCTGTTTGTTGACTACTTGCTTTTATTATTAAGCTAAAAGCTACAGCTGACAAGAATAGACTTGCATTATATGAACTGACTGTCCTAAACTGGCACTTTAATCATATAAAGACAAAATATGTGCATCCCATTTGAATTGCACCGCTGCATTGACTATAATTTCCAGTCCATCAGGTTAGATTAGATTAGAATCAGGTATTCCAGAGTATAGGTAGCAGTGATTAAAACCAAACAGACAGTGATGGGAAGAACCTGTATTGTTTAGCTCTGATATTTGCATCTGCTCTTCTCTCTGCAGTTTTGATTTTGCTTGCGCAAAGGAAGTAATCTTTACAATCCTTATAAAGTAATCTTTTACACTTGTTTCTGGGCAAGAATATTCCAGATTTTATTTTAGTTTTCACAAACACAGTATAGCTAATAAGTTGTGAACAAAAACACTAGCAGTCTGTTAATACTTTACATGTATACTGAAATTAAACACTCTGATAAACTTTAATGGCACTTATTTAAAATAGATAGCTAGATGGTAGAAGTGTAGTTAAAAAACAACAGAAACCTGCATGAGTGCATAAAAAGTAGCTGCTTATGGTGGAAAACTGGCAGCATACTGTCTTGTAGTTCCCCAAATGAAAGTGAAAGTTCAGAGAGTGGAACTTCTTTAGTAGTTCTCAGTAAATATTTAGTCATTTTACTCTGTTAGGAGCCTTCCTAGGGGTGGGATGGGTCAGTAAGTAGAGGGTTTGCTCCATGATCACAAGGTCGGGGGTTTGAATCCACCGAACAGTTATCCTGAGGTACCCTTAAGGAAGGTACCCTTTTATACACACTGCTCCCCGGGTGCTGGATTGGTAGTTCCCTATTGCTTCACTGAGTGAATGGGATACATGCAGAGGCCTATAAGGGGATTAAAATTTTAAAAATGATCATTAAATTGAGAAAGGTTTTCCATTTGAGATATCTCCTTTCCAACTATGAGCCTTCACAGAATGGCAGGGTCTGTGAGACGTAGTGTTACAGACAAACATAGCTGTAGATGATCAGTGTCTTTATGTGATAAAAAAGCAGTGGGGTAAAGGGTAAATTGAGATGAGCAAATGGTGCTATGGAGAATATAATGTCGAATGAGTCAGTTAATATGTATAATGGCCCGTCATTAAAATGCAGTAATTAGCTCTTGGAGGCAGCCCTAAGAATTCACCAGCATGTGCTGTTTAAAATCTCCTATTGAAATAGTTGTGTTTAAGCACTCAAAGAAGTGCTGAGCAGATTAGAATTTTTGGCATGACTGTTGCCCTTGTGAGGAACTAATGACTAAACGCACCTTGTTATAAACACAATTAAATTTGACTTCACTTCCGTCTCCCACAGTGAGTGAAATTATGCAAAAAGACACAAATAGCACTTTGTTTTTATGCTTCTGTGCTGTGCTCATATGGGGGCTGTAGAATTTGAAAGGAGAAGAGCAGTGAGAATCAGCATCTCTGCCATTTTTCTTTAATTATTTTGCTCAGGAAGCCTGTGCAGGCTTTAATGTTTCTTTTCACTAATTGCTGGAATGCCAATTTTATGAGGAGATGTGTGCTTTTCTCTCTCCGTCTCTCTGTCTCTCTGCCTACTTTGTTATTAGCAGCAGAGTAAATGTGTGATAGGGTAATTAGCCTAATGAGTTGTGGCATTTACTATAAAGATCCTTCTGGATTCTCTGCATCTTATTAAAAAGCGGGTGAGTCTTTTGTTTTTTAGGTTGCGAATGTAGCATTTGCGGCTGAGATGGAAACACGGGCTTAATTGAAAGAGACATCATAATAGTCGTTTCTGTTTTCAACAGAAATGTCCTTGTAATTCTCAGAACCAGCCCGGGTAGAAGAGATGTGTTTACCAATGCGCTCTTTTAAGGTGACACTTTTATGCTTGACTTAACAGCTCACTTACTTTACATGAAGAGAACTTGGAGTAGAGAATCAATGATAAACAACAGGGTGGATGTGCTTTTCAAAAGTGCTCACAGGCTGTATCATACATCTGCTGTATACATTAAATGGAAGCATATGCTACATTTAGTTGTTCTACACGTTATTTCATAAATCTCTAAAATCAAATAAACACATTTTTGTCTTACGAGAAGTAGTCATTGTCATTTTATACGTTTCAAAAAATCTGAGAAAATAGAAATAAAATTAGATTCCTTCTTGTCTTTGACAGCCGTACAAATGCAGAACTGTATGTGGTGCACATTACCACTGACATGCCTCCATAGTGGATCTTTGCTGAAAGCCCTTCTCATGCTGGTCCTGGCCCCAGTATTTTGAATTGATGGGGTTTCTTTGTGTTTGTGGAAAAGTTAGCAGTTAGCCATGCTGCTAGTTCCTTAATTCACAAAGCTAAAGTGAGTTATTCAGCCTCTATATGCAGTTGTTGTTGACAACATGACAATATACACAGGAGGAGACTACTTTTAATTTGATACATCCTAGGATCGACACATTTTGTTATAACCTCTATGTTTGTGTGAGTCTCTAATGCACCATAAAGTCTATTTATCCTCACTGCCACAATGCATCAATGCGTTCTCCACCACTGTGCTGCTATTCCAGCAACCTAAAGCCTCTTGCCATTTGATGGGCTTAAAACAGGCCGTGCTTTTTTCCATTTACCGGGTCAGCATGTGTTGGTGTTCAGCTGCTTCTGAATGCAAGAAACTGTGTCAAAGCTCAAGTGGCTTTATTGGCTGTTTCTTTAAGATACTCATTTTTATGAGTATCCTTCCGCTTGACTTTAGTTGAGAATGAAAGTCCAAATTTTACCTTTTTTTTTACTTGGACAACTTAGCGATCCGTGTTATCTTTTGTTAGCACGAGTGGCCTACAGCAAACACAGAATAGGACATAATTTACACTTCACAGCTGCTAACCCACACTCTGTGCAAAGACAACATTCATTCAGTCAGCCTCAGTTTTTATCTTTATTTCTTTATTGAAAATAACAGTAGCTTTTTACAGAATCTAGGCAAAGTCACATATTTTGTCAGCTTTTTTAAAAAGCGCACATATATATATATATATATATATATATATATATATATATATATATATATATATATATATATATATATATATATATATATATATATATATATGTGTGTGTGTGTGTGTGTGTGTGTGTGTATTGCCAAAAGCGCAAGTAAAGAACATTTGCCAATGCAGGATAATCAGAAAGGATGTACATACACACCAGGATACAAAGTGAAATGGAAGGTAGACTGTTTAAATACAGATGACATATTGGTTGAAGGGTTTCATGACCAGACATGAGAATAAAAGGCAATATTGAGAAGTAGAGAAAAGGAGACTGGATTTTTTCAGATAATGCCGCAGGTTCTTTGTGTGTATGTGTGTGAATGTGTGACACACTCTTTTCTCTAACACAGGGTGTGCTTCAGACATGTAGCCTGGAGAAATGGGGCCTTGTTGGGAGCACACACAGCAGGGCTCACCACAAACTGGCTTCTAATATACAGGGGTACAGCAGGCCTGATTAGACTGGCAAACAGTGGGGAGCAGAGAGAGAGAGGAGGACCTCTGTCTCTTCCTCTCTCTCTCCAGCTCACACGCATTCCCACGCAAAAACACACAGCGGTACCTTCAAACCCCACCCCCTCGTCTTTCTGTACCCCCTTGGTGGCCTAACAGATTATTGCAAATTCAGGCAAACATGACTTGTTCCTTAGATGACTACGCTGCTTTGATTTGAGCTTGTTTTCATGCGCTGCTCTTCATCTGCAGGTTTAATGTTTTTGATAATCTGTAGACAACTTGGTAGATTTAAGTGCTAAAACTCAAATGTAAAGAATATTTTCAACTGGGATTGACATTTCTTTTATTTTCCATGAAAGACAGTGAACCTCTCACCACATTTCCATTCAGTAGCTCTCCTGGAGCTTCCAGTTATATAACACAGTCTTCCTCGGCAGATGGATTTGTACTTAAACATGTGATGGAATAGTGGATGTTCAAAAGTCCTCTTCTGAGTACTACACTTTCCCTGTTTCTGTTTACCAGTTTCAAATCTGGATAGAGTGTACATGTCCATACATTTATGATCTTTTTGTATAAAATGACTTTTTGAACATACTGAAAATGCATCCTTTGGTCAGATGAGGTAAAAGTATATATCTTTGGCAGTAGCGACACTGCTTATGTTTGGAGAAAGAAAGAGGTCTACAAGCCAAAGAACACTGTCTCCACAGTTAAACATGGTGGTGGAAGGATTATGCTGTGGGGATGCTTCACTGCATCTAGAACTGGGAATTTTGACCATTCTTCCAGATGCGTGTTTGTGATGTCAGACGCTGATGTTGGACCAGAAGGCCTGGTTTGCAGTCTCTGCTATAAATCATCCCAAAGGTGTTCTATCGGGTTGCGGTCAGAATTCTGTGCAAGTTCTTCCACACCAAGTTCACTCATCCATGTCTTCATGGACCTTGCTTTGTGCACTAGCCTGCACTCACGATGGAACAGAAAGGGACAACACCAAACTGTTCTCACAAAGTTGGAAGCATGAAATTATCCAGAATATGCTGAAGCAGTAAGAGTTCCTTTCATTGGAACTAAGAGGCCGAACCCAACATCTGAAAACAACCCCACACCATAATCCCCCCTCCACCAAACTTTACACTTTACACAGTACTTGTCACAATGCAGACAAGTACCGTTCTCCTGGCAACTGCCACACATCTCCACTTCTATTGAGTCCAATGGGTGGCCAATGGTGATTACAGCACTGCATCTGCTGAATTATATCGTGCTTGCAGATGTAAGGCTTGAGCTGCTCAGTCATGGAAACCCATTCCATGAAGTTCTCTACACTCTGTTGTTGAGCTAATTTCTAGGGACCATGGAATTTGGATGTCTGTAGTGATTGACTCAGCAGAAAGTTGGTGACCTCTGAGCACTACCACTCTATTATTTTAGGAGGGCTATCACTTTGTGGCTGAGTTGCTGTCATTCCCATTGAAAGTTGTCCGTGGAATATTTAGTAGCAAGGAAATATCACAAAGTGGCTATCATGGTACCATGCTCCTGAAAATTCTTTTACAAATGCTTGAAGAAGCAGTCTACATACTTAGGTGCTTGATTTTATATTTCTGTAGGCATGGAAGTGATTAAAACACCTGACTTCAATGATTTGGATAGGTGAGTGAATACTTTTAACAATATAGTGAATAATAATAATTCTGCCTTATTTATATATGACCAAATATAGCACTAGCAAGCAATAAGTAAAGGATTCTGTTATGAATAGTAGATTGATGTTGTGATAACACAGTTACAATATCACATACCATACCTGTGGTAGACAGTTGAAGCAATGAAAAAAAGTTAAAAGTAGAGATCAAATGGTTGAAGTAAAAGTAACTAAATGTAATAAAGGGATTTTCCAAATAGTTAGCTAAGGTTAAATATTTAATTAGAAAAATGTTGCAATACTTGTCATTAAAATGTTGAAATCATAAGCTTAATTCATAGAATAACTGCTGAAAACACAGTGCAAAAGTGTAATGAAAAACTATTTAATACATTTAGATAAATGCCTGCCAGGTGGGCGTGTCCACTACATTGTCCCAGTAGATCTGACATCACGTGAAAACTGTGGTTTAAAACAATATATATCAACAAGGTCATTTTTTCTGTTAAAAAGTAGGACTAGTATTACACATTTTATAATTGGTTAAAATGATCATAATTTAAACACAGGTAGTGATGATTAAGGGGTTCAGGGCTATGGATATGTGGGAAAATACAACAACAACAACAACAACAGAAAACCCCAAAGAAATAATAATAAATTAAAAAAAAAGTATCACATACTGTATGTGTTTTTCACTTTAAGACAAGACAGTTTTTTGTGCTTTTTGAAAGTGCTCTACCTTTTGTGGCGTTCTGTTATCTGATCAAAAATGTACTGGCACCTTATTCCCTTGCTTAGATCCACAGGTCATAAAGCAGATGCCACTAAAGCTGCCACGTCCCTCACCTTCATGTTTAAGTCATCATGCACTCCGCTCGCCTCTGATTCTCCATTTTGGGCTTTTCGTTGGTGATCCAGCATGGTGCAGTGCAGAAAAAAGTGTGTGTGTGTGTGTGTGTGTGTATGTGTGTTGGGGTGAGGTGGGGGGGTTGGTGATGACTCCACTCACTGGCCGTCCTGTAAATCGCTCTTTTATGGCCCTCATAATGATCCCCCAGCCAGCAATCTCGATTCCGTCGCACTGCAGATAGGAACCGCTGCTTCTGGCAGTCAACATGAGGGTGCTCAAGATGGCTGGAGGAGGTAGCGGGAGACTGGAAAGCACACACTGTGTGACTACACACTGGCACACACATACATATGTTCACATTCATAAAAATGCATGCCTTTTCACACCCCATCTACCTTAATCCCAACTTCCTGTGTAAAGGTCATAGAAAGTGCCGAAGGGTGGTGTTTTGACCTCACTCAAAGTTGGTGAGCTCCAACAGCGTGCAATTGTGTAACATCATCAGAGACAGACTTCCTCATGCAGACCAATAGTGCCTTGATAGTTTTAGGCGTTTACATGATTTTGGAATATACCAGCATTGAACTGCTGACAGCAATGATTAGCTTAGAATTTCCAAAAGTAATCTCAAAACCCATAATTACTTTGTCATATCCACTGAACTTGATTTTACACAAGAGAACGCACAGATGTAGTTTCCTTTAACAAAAGACTTGATATGATCTGTTTTGCCAAAAACACTGCAAAATGTTAGACTGAAATTTCTAACATTTGATTTCTATAAAAGTGTTTATTTAAACAATATGAAATGTGGTTTAAAGCCAAGAAGCCAAGCAAAGAAAATATACGAAAAATTAAATGCAAATGAAATATAATGAATGCAAATGGATGGGTTTTACAAAGCTGTTGTTGTCTAGATATAGATCTCACCATATACATAAACAAGTTGTTTCTAGATTTCATTATCACTTTAGCTCAACAAAGTCTGTTGTATAACAGTTTAATGAACTTTACTGTTTGCGAATCCTAATTAGAGTCAGTGTCATTAAACATGACATGCAAACAGCAGGAAGAACAGATAAATGAAATGTCTCAATCTATAGCTTGCATCATCAGCTATAAAAGCTGTACAGTTAAAGATTTGTCTCTGTTTTCTCTTTTAACATGCAAGTGAGCTTTTTATTGGTCATTCACTACAAATGTCACTGAAAATTACAGTACATGGCATGAATAGTAAAACAAAACATGTCACATTCGAGAAACTATTCAGATGAAATGTAATTACTGTACACGTTGGCAAGTTTGTTTTTTGTTTGTTTCACCTGTATTTATTAAAACATATTGTTTGTGCTGCCGTCTGCACTCTCATGGACATTTTCACCTTTCTGCACTCCTTCCTGACTGAAGACATGTAAATCTATTATATTCTATTATATTACTAAAAACAAAATTAACTACTAGCTGACAGTGGCAAGGACATTTTCAAACCACTAATTTAAGAAAAGAAGCAATAAAACATTATGAAAACACTCTCATTGCACATAAAACTGTAGCAATGAAAATGCATAAAGTATTGAAAATAAAAAGAATTATTCTGCAGAAAAATATTCCCCCAAATTAACAGAGGTCTCTGAAAAAGCTCTTCATGAGGCCTTGGTCTAAAAAAGATATATTAAAACAAATTAATAATTTCTGTTCAACTTCCCTGTTTTATTAGTTTTATTTATCTTCTCTACATGACATATGTTGGCCAAGGTGGTTAAGCAAGACGAAACTCATCTGTTACAATGATAAATAACTGATGCTTGTTTGCCTGCTAGTGCTTGCTCTGTTTCCACAAAATTTTGTTTCCAGGGCAGAACATTTGTACTGTTCTGCCTTACTTGCCTGCTATCAGTTTACCAGAGAGACCAAAGGTTTATCCACACTGCTGATGCGCAAAACCACCAGAAAAAAGCTGCTGGCCTCTTAGCTTGCTCACCCCGGTCATTGTGAACAGGAGATGGAGATAGCTACTACTTTCTTTTGAGTACAAAACAGCGGAGCTTTCAGCAACAATAGCCAGCTGCAGTCACAAGATTACAGTAATTTTAATGATGGATGCAAAGAGGTTAGGAGCTTTATGAGATGAAAGGCTGTGATACGTTTTAATGTCGGTTAAAACATTATGTCTGTCTTTAGATTTGATAAGGCAAGCATTGCTTGCTTTCGTTTTCCTGATGGAACACCGCTTATAATTCTGGGTACTGACACAATTATTTTTTTTAGCTCCTTACAAAAACATAATCACATTCTAGTTATTATTAAAGTATTCACCGATAGAAAGAGATCAAAATCAAACATTTCTCTCATGTTATCGTATTAAGGTTATTTGAAGAAACAGCTTGATGCAAAGTGATTTAAATTTCTTGTCTTGGACATGCAAGAAATTCAGCTGTCATCTGGTTAACACTTTTAAGTGGCGTGCTTGCTTTGTTTTTAGCTTGGCTACTGTTATCACTTCTTTCAATTTGCCTGTTTATTTACCAGCCACTAAAGGTGTTGTGTACTCTCTAGCTCTTGCCACAATGCTCCTGAGGCTTTAAGCCCCGTAAGGCCAGATCTCCTTGACAGCACTGTGCTAATAGATGCAGTCAAGTATTTTTTTCTGTGTCTGATGTTTATAAATCACACGGGCATGTCTAATAAGACAAGGAAAGTATCAGTTTGCTGACACTTGTGGGCTAATATGTCATTTTCGTTATTTTTGAGTAGATATCAGAGCTTAGTAAAAATACGAGTTTAAATAAACTCAGAAAATTGTCAAAATTAATCAGATTGTGTAATAAAAATAACACTACATCTAAGACTAAATAAACCTCTCTCTCTCCCCCACCTGGATTCTTCTCCAACCCAACTCAAGCAGATATCAGACAAAAAATGCAGCATCTCTCCAGTCTGCACGTGACCATCCTGTTTAATATTCCTGGCACGTAGGCTGAGGGAGCAGTATTAAATTGGGATCAGGGAGATTAGAGTATAATATAGTTGACTATTAAAGGCTAGAAATGAGAGCCATGGGTTAGAGCCTGAGTAGGGTCCATACCACCACAATTCCCTACCATAATTTTAAAAGTGCTCAAAGCATTCAGTTAGAGTAGAAAAGCACTACATAAGTTCCAGTCGATTTACCGTTTATAGTCTATAGAATGAAAGTGAAAAATAATAGCAATAAATATTAAGCAAAGAACCAGCCAAGGAATTGTAAAAGTCAAATAGACAATCAGAAAAACAAGTCATATTTATTAATAAGATAGTATGAAACCAAAAGTTGTTTCATCTTCTGTGTGTGTGTGTGTGTGTGTGTGTGTGTGTGTGTGTGTGTGTGTAAACATTAGTAAAACTGAAGAACTTGTAATCTACACTGCGACTACTGTGTATTTGTGCACAGTATTGCACAGCACAGCTTTGTCTGTGAATGTGCTGCAGTGCTGTGTTTAAGGTTTTTCTTTTGGCAGTGTTGTATTGCTAGTGATGTATGAATGTCTCTGCCTTGCTAATGAGCAAAACAAATCCTGTTTTTCTTTGCCTTTCTGACTTTACTACTGGAACATGCTCAGCAAGGAGTAGCATCACTCCCAGATCTGTCATCCAGTTTCCAAGGCAAATGAAATGCAACAAAAGTGCAGTCTTCGAATCAGTCTGGACATTCTCATCAAAACTCGTGGGTTGGCTTGCTATCCAGTTAACTGGAACTATAGAATCTTTATATAAAGAAGCTTTGTGTTTGACTGCATTTGTTCTCACTCACTGAACTAAAATCCTATCAACTTGGCTGTAGCTCAGGAGGTAGAGCAGGTCATCTACTGATCGGAAGGTTTGTGGTTTGATCCTGGTCTGCACGCCAAGTATACTTAGGCAAGATATTAACCCCAAGTTGCTCTCCAATGCAGCCATCAGAGTGTGAATGTTAGCTGGGAAGCACTGAAAAGCACTTAAGAAAGTGCTTTTGTGAAGGGGTGTGAATGTGGCATGTTGTATAAAGGGCTTTGAGTGCTATGGAAGAGTAGAAAAGCGCTATGTAAGAATCAGTCCATTTATTGTTTGAAAGGTTCACAGTGTTCACCAGAAACAGTCACCTTGTTTTAAGATTTACAGTTACAGCCACTTAAAATAGTTGCCTCATCCCTGACAGGACCATGATGGATGCCTAGTGGAATCCTGATCGATTGCCGGCTGATAGATGCCTGTGACATGGACGATGCAACCATGAGTAGTAACGCCCCTAAGCGGCATTTAGGAATACCAGTGGTAATGTTTTGTGTATCCACCAGGGGGACCAGCCTGGAGGTGTATTCAGTTGAAGGCTTGCTCCACACTTGCACTCCAGTTACACAATGATGTGTATATATGCGTGTGTTTCTGCCAGAAATATGTGGCATTTTGTTCTAAAAACATCAGTGATCACTGTCGGCCTCTCTCGGTTTTTATTACCACTATTAATTTTAAAGCTCATTTTTTAAAACCTTACAATGTAACTACAGCCCAGCCCATGCAGCAGTAAATTAATGACTAACCTCGTATTGTGTCTGGATTATCTCATTTGTTCTGCTGAGTGAAGTTTGGTCCGTTTACAGTATCCTACCATACAATTGCATTTGTCCCTAACCATCGGGAACCCTCGCGTTTACTTTTATTGAGTGGAAAAAAGTTAGCGTTCATCCTCCAGCTTCACTATGCTAATATGTGGGGCAGCCATGCTAACTATAGGTGTGTAGCTAGCCACCATGTACCACATCATTATATATCAGCTAGCTCAACTTCAGTAACCCTACAAACGTCCCTGCTGTTTAGTTTCCTGTCATCGTTTATGTTAGAAGTGATAGCAGAGCTGTACGTTTAAATTTTTTCAGAAATCCCTCAGTCAGAACATGGTATATTATGTTTAGGTGGAAAGTAGTGAGCTAACTCCTTGCTAACTTCTAACTCATAAATTTCATAAATTTTGTTTTCATGGATACCTGGATTTTAAACTTAATTGTTACACCTGGTAGAGCAGCCACACTGATCACTTTATTAAAGATGAAAGAATTTAGACAGTTTGTAATTCTCAGTGATGCCGCAGTGTTCGTTTGACTTTCAGAGCTGAAGAGGAGTTTGGACCCAGAAACGGCTAATGACATCAGACTTACATACCTCTATCTTGGTATGTTCCACTAATCCATCAACTCAGACTTTCATGAAGAACAGTCCCATAATGTATTTTGTTGGTGAAACCGCAATCCTGAGTTCTATATTGAAAGTAAACAACAAACGACCACTAATTGACTCCAGAGGAACTCCATGTGGAGTGCCAGTTTTGTGTGATTCTCAATGGCAGATAGAGATACATTAAACATTTCCAGTATGAGGCTCCTTGGCTAAGGACACTGAATTCTAATTCTCAAGGGTTATTACTTTTCAACCAGTGATGGTTAAAAAACAAAACGTTAACAACTTCACCTTTAAGGCCGAACGGTGTGTTTGTATATTTTTTCAGATTAAAACATTTATTAAATTGATCAGAATTTGCAAATTGTATTAGAATGGAGAGAAAATATTGAGTACAGTCATTTTTATACAATGATAGGAAAAGAAGGGAGAAAGTATAAAAGTAAACCAAAAGAAGCTAACACGGGAAGAATGGACAGACAGTGAGTATGAGTATGATTAAGTGCTTCTGTAAGTCATAGCAGTGAACCACTTTGCATATTAGCATCTCCTAAGTCAAATGCAACAATAACTAATCCCATTACTATTGTTTTACAACTTTATCTATAACATTGCTGATGATGCTTAAAATGAACATTTTTTGTAACTTGCATATCTGTTATAAAGTTTCCCGAGTACTTGCTTGTTGTGGTATGAATCAAGAAAATACTAAAAATAAAATATTAGATGTCTCCACCCAAATTTTGCCACTTGTCCCCAGAGGGACATCAACATTTACATCATTATGTGAAAGCTGATAGGATCTGTGATTGATATGTTTGCCTGTATGGTTTACAGTCGAATGGAATTAAAAAGTATACTGCATCAATTTTCACCATCATTGTGTCTTTATGAAACAAAACTTTATGCAATCAGTATTCATTTAAAAGTTATACAGCCACATTCAGATTCCACATAAATGTGCTTAAATGTAAGAATGAAAGTTCTTCACTCCTAAATGTGGCTTTTAGCTCCAAGCAGTATTTATTATGCATGTAGTAAGTACAAGACACCATCAATCAAATCAATGCCTTTTTTTCGTATTTTAAAATGGTAAACGCATCACCATTCCTCCAAGCCTTCACATATATGTTGTACATTTAAAACCATGGAATATGAATATAAAATATGCCGTGTGTAAGCAGCTTTCAGGATTGTATAATTAGCTACACAAAGTTTTTGTTATAATCCATTTGTCTTCCCAAGTACCCCTGGAATCAAAGTGGGGCGAGTGGATGTGTTCAATAATGTAACATGTACTGGATACAGCAGCACGCTATAGACCCTTGTACAGTATATCCAAATGTCATTCTCTGTGAAAGACAGAATGGAACAATTTAGGTAACTCTCTGAAGCCCTGTGCCATTACTGGACCATATCCTGTCCACTATAAGTACTTCACAGAGCTACCACACTGTTAAAAGTAGGACAAGGGCATTAGGAGTCCTTGGAGTACAGCTTATATTACAATATGTTTTAAATTCTTGTCCCTATTGACAAGTCTAATGTGTGCGTATGTGGTATCGAGTGGCAAATTGTTCACGGTACCATTGACCAATTGCCATTTGAGTTAGTTGGCCATGAGCCCAGGTCACACTACTGCATACGTCCTTTTTGGGGTACATTGTAACATGACCTGAGATGCCATATAATTACCGTTTAACAGTGTAAACCTGTAAACTTCATCAAAGAGCACATCGCAGAAAACTGTTGTGGCCATGCTGACTGTAGCTTAGAAGAGAGGTGTGCAGACTGTAGACAGGAGCAGATATTGATTTGCCAACCTTCCAATTCATAGAAGACCTGCTCTAAGTATCCTCCGGTAAGATACTGAACCCCAAGTTGCTCTCTGATGCATTCATAGTGTGAACGTTAGAAAACACATACGTGTGAATGATCTAAGTTGTATAAAGTGCTTTGAATGCTCACTATATAAGAACCAGACTATTTAGTCTTTTGTAGAACCAGTTACAGATAGAAATGGAGGCTGAAATAAATCAAGCATGACTACTATCGCAATGATAGTAGTGATGTCCTCTGTTGAAGTGGAAGCTCTAGCTGCTTGGCTATGGTCAGGACAGACTTAGCTTTGACATCACTCTCGGGTTCTGCGCTTCTAGTTGCATTAGCGTTGTTTGTGCAGATTGCTAAATGCTTGCTCTTAGGGGGTCATGTGTTGGGTTGGGGGTTTCTCTGTATTATTGTATGGTCTTATAACAATATACAATATAACTAACCACTTAGCAATCTACAGTCTAATCAATCTAAAATGATTTTACAGACTATTCTTACACAGAAAATGAATCACCTACTCCAGAGATGTTATGAAATGCTGATTAAAAATCTGTGAAGAACATAAAAAAACATACATTTAAATGTAACACTGTAAATAGAACAAAAGTGCACAGACTGATAAAATAAACCTTTTTTTAAATTCCAGTACATCACTGTTTCTACTATCAGTGTCGCTGTTTATTTCAGCAGTGATGCTGCACATTAGAACTATGACACTTTAAACTGGATCCATTTAAACATGAAAACATACTGTCCCATTGCAAAATATAGAAGACATATAAATCGCTTTAGCTTTTGCAGATCAAAGTGAAATTTTAGTGATTGAACAGGTATTCTTCTACAACATAGGTGCTACCAACAGAAAAAAATAATAATCTAAAAATCCATATTTGTTACTGATGGACATTAGAGAAAGACAAAACTTGTGACTGAAAAACTTTAGACTCTCCTACGCTCCCTGCAGAGGTCTGAGGGATCTTTTAGAAATTGTAATGTTAATTTCTGGAGACTTGATTGGTCTCTTCTTACCCTTTGATGATAAACTAAAGTGACTTCCATGTCTCCTTTAGACAGTAAGCTTTAATGTTTAAAAAGCTACGGTGCTCCAATGTGCTGCCATCACCTCACCCTGGAGTAGCTATGAGCAAAGAAGCATGGGCATATCTTACTGAAAACTATTTTCCATTGGTGTGCCAAATTAATGCCTTACCTCTACTTGTTGCACACAGTTATCATTATGAAAACATTATGATTATGAAACATGAAAAACAATATGACGTTATGAAAAAGAACAATTTTCTAGATGGGTTACACTTGGGCCCTATTCCAGGAAGTAGGATTAGCAAACAACACCGAGTTTGTTTGCCCAGGGCTGAGGGCAACTCCAGGTTTTCTGCTATAGAAAGACATTTAACTTCAATTTACGTCAGTTACTGAGGTAACAGACTCTACAAAAACCTGCTAATTGTCAGATATTCTTTAAGTTTCTCTCGAACTCCTTCCCTCCTGCTGCACCTGAACTAGCTGATTATTCATTTCCTCATTCATAATGTTGTTGTCAAAGCGTACAGTGCAGCAAATTATTTTTTTAAAGTAATGTTTTATATGCAGCCTGTGCTGTGCTGTGACAACATTTCATGTTAAATTTTTTTTCTCAGATTGTGATTTAGTCATTAAATCTAAGCCACACCTGGAAGGGTATGGTGTTTGAAATCCAGGGTACTGACTTCAACATAGTTCCAACTGAAAGCACCTAAATCAGTCTCCATGGGTCAACCTAGAAATACACCCAGTATACACCCTCACACTGGTACTCAGTCAAAATCAAGTCAGAGCAAGACTTCCTGACTCTGAACACAGGCTGTTATGTCTGTGACACAACCCTGTCACTTATGTTTGTATGAGGGATAACAAAAGAGTTTGAGATTATGGAGGAGCTGGCAGTAGTGCACTCAATGAAAGAGATTATAACAGGGAGTGATTTATTTTATGGGGCATGGGGCTGAATTGGGACAAACTCGTAGGTGTTACAACTGATAGTTGTCTGCATTCTGACTGGGAAAACGTCTTTATCAAGCTGATGTAAGATAAAGTGACTGAAATTAACACAAATTGAATTTTTAAATTGTATTATGCAGGTGCTGTTGTGTAAGTCGGTTCTAAAATTAAACCATGCTGTTGGTGTTGTAACTAAAACAGTTAACTTCATCAGAGCAAAAGCAATGAATCACAGATAATTTGTTGCAGTTTGGAGGAACGTGAGAATGAGCACGGTGACATAGGCTACCACACAGCTGTCATGTGGCTAAGCCTGGAGTAGTTGAAGTACAAGCAAAATAGCAGAAGCACTTTGTTTAAAGTTAAAGGTCTAAAATTTTGCAAGGTCCATTCCTGTTAAAAGGGAGTTTTTCCATTCCACTATCACCATGTGTTTGCTCAAAGGGGGTTATTTATTTGTTGGGGGTTTCGCTTTATTATCATAGGATCTTTATCTTACAATGTAAAGTGTCTTGTGGTGATTGTTGGTATGATTTGGCATTATATAGGTTAAATTGAGTTGAAATTTGATTGAATGATGGACTAAGTGAAGATTAGAGTTGTTTTTTATGTAGTTAAGACATCCTTAACAACTAGAGTGGTAGAAAAGAGAGTCTCTTCAGCACTGACCTCACCTTCAAGCAATTATATTGATCTTTATAGAAAGATTCTGTTCACAGCAGAAAAGATAATATTAACAATTTTAGAAACTGACACCTACTGTGCCTCTTTATCTTTTTTCCTCAGGCATCCATTGTTTCCCCTGCTAGCATTGCTGTTTGAGAAATGTGAACAGGCCACACAGGGATCTGAATGCATCACGTCAGCCAGCTTTGATGTGGACATAGAAAACTTTGTGCACCAGCAGGAACGAGAACATAAGCCCTTCTTTAGCGAAGATCCAGAATTGGACAACTTGGTAAGTCAACATATCACATGTGTTAAATCAAATTAACACACAGCATAACTGTGTATACAGTAATTTACAAAAGTTTTGCGCCATCCTTTATTTCTGCAAAATAGTGGTAAAATAGTGAATGTCTACAGCTATCTCTAAAAGATGGTGGAGGTACTGACATGGTTTAGGGTTGCATTTTGGTAAGTGTTGTTAGGGATCCTGTCATAACTGATTTAATTATGAATGCAGAAACAATCTCATCAAATTTTGATCCACCATGCAATACTGTCTAGAAAGTGTCTGACTGGGAACAGCTTCATTTTTAGCATGAGATGATGTGTAACTTTGAGGTTTATACAGTACTGGGGGAAAAAAAGAAGACACCGTGGAATGGCATCAGTCATGAATCGGTGTCCTCTGAATTCAGACCTCAACATTACTGAAGCAGTGCATGAAGAAGAACTTTAGAACCTGGGGAACAATTCCTTAAGTACAAGAAAGTTAGCCAAAGACTGTGTTGAAAAATAAAGGTTGTCATTCCAAATATTAATTTTCAAGCTCACTATACTATTTGTACAGACTCTATTTTTGCCTTATACACTGTAAATGGTAAATGACCTGTATTTGTATAGCGCTTTACGTAGTCTCTAAGGACCCCAAAGTGCTTTACACTACATTCACCCATTCACTCACACATTCACACACTGGTGATGGCAAGCTACATTGTAGCCACAGCTGCCCTGGGGCACACTGACAGAGGCGAGGCTGCCGGACACTGGCGCTACCGGGCCCTCTGACCACCACCAGTAGGCAACGGGTGAAGTGTCTTGCGCAAGGACACAACGACTGAGACTACAAGACGAACTGCCAAATCTTGAGCCACGATCGCCACTGTACTTTCATATACAGTATTTTTGCATGTTTCAATATATCACTGTATATTTTTACTGTTTTCCTAGCTAAATTTAAGCTAAAAGTAAGCCATTGTCTAAGGTAGTCCCTTGCTTCTGGTGACTTTTATATTTTTATATTTTATATATATTTATGTATATTACATTGCTGATCCAGATGATGATCCAGATCCAGATCCAATAGAATGTATAAAGTAGGCTGTTGGAGTATCTGATAAACTTTTCTCAGTTGATATTGAACTTTTTAGATACAAATAATGGTGTTATCCTGTTAAACTAACACAGTGTTTCAACATTGCAGACTAATGTTAAGGTTCTATTATTAGCCAGTTGCTAGCTGCTATTTTAATGATAACAGATGGCTAAGGTTGCTATCAGGTAATTGCTAATAGTTTAAAAAGCTAACATTGGTGTATATGCTGGTCAAACTTTAATATTGTTCAAATGGGAGCTTTAGTGACCTCTCAAAATTTCTCACAAGGTGTTATTGTGAGAAACAGCTCCTAATGAGGGGAAGGGCAGTGTGCCTGCTGTGTGAAGTTGCGTGTCTGAAGATGGCGCTGTTGGTACCGATGCTCTTGCAAATGAATATGTAACAGTAATTAATACGTAATGCAGTAATTTCTACTGTTTGTTACCTTCTGAGTACAGTTTTTTTTTTTATTATCCTTAATAAGTACATGAGCTATTTTACCTTCTTAGCCACAGCTGCCTTTTATATTTTTATATACAACTATAACTGCAGTAGCCCTAAGAGGTCATACACTGCATGTACTGCAACTTCAGGAAACACCAGCCAATGGAAAGATGCTCACAATAAAGGGTGAATAAAGAACAATGGAAGTAAAAAAGAAAACTCTTAAAAAAGTTCAGAAAACTCAACAGAGGTGATTTAAAGAAGAGAAAAATGAAAAACCTATAACAAACATACAGCTACAGTATTATATGAACCATGCAACAGAACACACATTAACTGGAACTTTTTCTCCCTCACACACCGAAGAGTCCTCCACTTCTTTTAAGAATGTCTCGGTGCAATCCTCTACATACTTTAGTTTGTCACTTCCACAGCTATTCTGTCTTGTGTTTTGTGAGCTTTTGTATGAATAGTCTGTATATTTTTGAATTTACCCATTTCTTTTCCTTTTAAACAGAGTGCAGACTGATGCCATAACCAAGGTTATTTTATTTAACTAAAACTAAACTAAAAACTCAAAAAACATTTTATTTAACTCAAATAAAAATGAAACTAAATGAAATGATTTTGTGAAATATAAAAATAAAGAGAAAAAATTCTCTTTCTCTTTTTTTTGTTAGCTTGGTAAAAATTGTATTACAGTTTGCCTGATGAGGCATTAATGGGTGTGTTAACTGAGACTTTGGATGTCTACAAGACTGAGTCAACAACTTTAAAAAAATGTATTCTAAGGCCTCTACTGATTTTTCTAAATCACACAATAAAATTTAAAGACTCAAACTAATACTAAAACTAATAAAAAAAACTTCACTAAAATTAAGTATTTTCAAGCAATTACTGCCTGTCTTCCTACTGGCGGCCAACTTTTCTGTTCCTGAACCTCTTTTTTGTAACATAAATCTTAACAGACATGGCTCTGTGTTGTCTGCATTGAATCCCATTTTTGCTATTCCCAAGTATTCAGTCCTTTTTAAAGTAATTTTCCCATCTTCTCTGTGCACAACAGCTAGAAATAATTATAAATTAAGAGAAGGAGGAAGCTGATAATCTTCTATGACAAAAGAGGGGGAGGAGTTGAAGCCAGACAGACACAAAGACACAGACAAGGAATTAGGAAAAAAAGTGCACTCTTCTCATTACAGTACTTGGGATGGCAGGCTGACAAGTGCTGAACAGTCAATTAACCCTGCATCTGTGTGTTTTATGAGGTAATGGGAATAGGCGTCTCTGCCAGAGGACACTAACTCTTCCATAGGGCAGTAATGTTACGCTGGGCCTGACTGGCTGCGATGAGGACAAGAGTTACTGGTCCCTTGATTAAGCAAGTGCAGTTTAATTAGCTGATTTATCTCCTCCTTGGCCAAGCACTTTTCTGACCATTCTGTTGACCTTGGGTGGCAACTTTGAAGGTGTGCCATCTTGTATCACACAGAGTGAAGAAAAGCCAGGCAGCTGATGATATATATATTGTCAGTGATTCCTGTTGTCACTTCAGCCAAACCAACAAACCAAATTTCACTCAATGACAGATCAAACAACGCAAAACAAAAAAACATGTTTCTCATTTCTTGTCAGTAGCTGTCAGCAGTTTATCCTTTAATAGGCTGTTCCTTAGCAACACAACTGCAACGAATTGGAGTTGTTAAATATTAGACACTGGTCTATTGAAAACTGTGTAAATGGCTTTCAAAGTCTTATACTTCTTATAGAACTTCTAAATATAATTATTTTCTTTACAAAGCATACAGTATTTCTACTTGCATAAATTAATATAATTATTTAAAAACAAAAATTTAGCTGGGTCAATATTATGAATCCCCTGAAAAACTAAGCACCAACCACCGTGCACTGCGCTGCAGTCATGCGCTTTAAATTTGTAATGCTGTAAAATCAAGTTAAACCCGAGGGTTATCTTCCAAATCATACACAGTATAAAAACTTCAGCAAGGGTTTGAGCTGTCACTTGACAAGGAAAACAAAAAACAAACAAAATGAGTTCACAGTTGAGAAAATAGTTGCTCACAAAGGAAGAGATGGATATACAAAGTTATCACAGCATTTCCAAGTGCCAAGGATTGGAGTGAGATGTGTCATCAAGAAATTACAGACCAAACATGACAGAGTTAGCAAGTGAAATAATTTAAAGAGTCCGAAAAGACAAATAGTGAGCTCTGTATAAAGACCCGCAGACCAAGAAAAACTTAATCTTACAGCCAGAGTGCAGTATGCACTGTGATACTGGTGCATGTCTTGGTAAAATTAGAAGAGCATGAAGAACATGGCAGCTTGTTAACTAATCTAATTAGAACAAAACCTTGACAGCCTTAACACATACACTTCAGTCACACACTACTGTGATGATGATGTTTAATGTAAAAACCTTTGTAGTCCACAGACATTGAGTGGAAATGCTCCAGATGTTTTTTTAGTTTGTTTTACTGAATGCGATGCACTTCCCAAATGTTTATTGAGTCACTCAGGCCCCCTGTGGGTCTTCCGTATTAAGGATTTTTAATCTGTTACCTGGACTCGGTTTTAAAGACATTACCCAGCATTACGGATGGGTACCAGAAGTTAAATAATTACAACAAGAAACCAGAAGATTTGCATTTATTCCAAAATGTATTAATATATATACGGATCAGTGATGCAGGTCAGTCAGCAGTCTGCGTCTGTAAATACCATTACCAATGATTTTTGATTTTGACATTAGACGTTACAGATCTTTGTAAAATAAATTGCAATAAAACCAAATACCAGCAATATCCATGAGACCAACATCAAATGTATTCTTCTGTTCATGGTTGTTAACCTGGTGTTTTAATGGTAAGGTGATCGCTAAAAGTCATCAGTGTTTTAGAAGGTGAGTGTGATCTGTTTCATATTTTGTCTTTGCTGCTCTCAGATGGTAAAGGCCATTCAGGTGTTGCGAATCCACCTACTCGAACTAGAGAAGGTCAATGAGCTTTGTAAGGACTTCTGCAACCGTTACATCACTTGTCTCAAGACCAAGATGCACAGCGACAACCTCCTCCGTAATGACCTCGGAGGGCCCTATTCTCCGTCACACACCAGTCTCAGCATGCAGCAGGTCAGTGATGGACCCACCGTGGAGCTTAGAGTTCCTTAACGGTACCTAGCGTAATAATGCAGTAATGTAGTGTTTCCCTTGATACGCCATTCATCACCAGGTAAATTTTGCTGTTGGTTATCACACACAAGCAATAGCTTTTCCCCCCTTAGAGTTGCTCACCAGTGTCTCCCTCTGTTATCCCCCAGGAACTAATTCAGACCTCCTCTCCATCCATGACCTCTGTCTCCAGCTCTGTTAACCCTTCAGGGATTGTGGTGCCTGCTGGAGGGCTGCAACAGGGGAATGTCGCCATGACCACCATCAACTCTCACGTGGTCTCGGGTAAGCGTGTCAATTCACATGAGCACTATAAAACAAAATTTGGCCTGACACTATGGACCTTTTTTTTCCATATGGCTCTATCACCCAATGTGTGAGGAAGAGGCGCTACAAAAACCAATGTAAAACTCTGTGTAACTTATTCAGTAAACTACCACCTCTAAAAAGGGTCTCCATAGATTTTGGGACAGTCAGTGACATACAGCTAATGATAAATAAATAAAATCGCATAGGTGGTTCTGTTGTTTTCTGCACACTTACCTGAGCCTTAGCCCAATCACTCTGAACACTTTCAAATAGTACTCCACATTTTCTCTCTCATTCTGATCAGAGGAAATATTTGACACCAGCTATCCAAAGCGCCATTGCCTGTCTTTTAATAACTATTTTAATCATATTTAAATGAATACTTTTCTTATTATTTGCATTGTGTTTATCAGTTTGACTTTGATCTTTTTTCTTTGCGTCTTTTTGGGGTTATCATTATAAAGCATTTTCATATTATTAGTATAAAACTCAATTGTTTGTTGAGCATAATGACAAATAAAAATAGTCATTAGCATGTTTTTGATCAATCAGTATACACGCATGTTGCCGTTTACTATTCCATTGCTATTATATACACATATCATTAGCTACATGTTTGTGGCTGTGTTTTGTATAGCTGGTATCAGAGGGTCATGATAAGTATCCATCACAGAGAGCTTGGCTGGCAGGTTCTTGTAATGTCAAGCCTGTACAGTGAAATGTTAATCCTGCCCTCTGGAAAACCCTTTTAACCCAAAATAAATCAATGTCTCTCCCTTTGATCACGACATACTGAAGAGCTCAAACAGACTGTGATAAGAGTGTCTTGATCAAGGCTAATTAAGCCAGCAGCAAAAACACACTCCTCCTTCTCCTTGTTCTCTGTGTTTTTTTTTCTGGGTTAAAGGGCAGTAATGCACTTTGAATTTATCATTTAGTCTCTTGTTTGCTGTGTGTTTGATTGCAAGGCTGACAAGCAGTTAATAAGCTCTGGTGCTAGTGTAGGATCTGGCTTCTAGTAGCTGCTGAAGACACTTGATACTCATGGCAGCAAATTATCCCCTCAGGTGGGACCCTGTACCAGCCAGTTGCCATGGTGACATCGCAAGGGCAAGTGTTAACTCAGGCGCTGCCTCCGGGAACCATTCAGATCCAGAACTCACAGGTAAAGCTGTCTGAACCACAATGCTTTCTGGCCAACGTTGTCACTCCTCCTTGTGCTCTCACCACCTATGGTCTCACTTTGTTCTTTACATCTCTCAGACCTCCCCAGTGGGTCTTTTCATTGTCTGTCTGAACATAGCCCCCTGCTGCTAAACAAAATAGAAATTGTTTATTCCCCTGATGTTTGGGGAGCCTTCGTGATACCATGCCACTGCAGATGAAAATCACACGAGGACTTATATTAGTTAAAGACAAATTTGTGGATGATGTGATTTAGGTAGATACAAGAAATAAATCTCGGATCTCATACAAAAGACTAATTCATTTAGTCATTCATTTTTCATTGTTCAAAAACCTTTTGTTAAAAACAAAAAGTACAGGACATTTGAGATGTGAGCAGAACAGAAGTAAAATATTTCAGAATTTTTATGAACAGGAAATATTAGGATCACAAATGTTTTATCGCCAAAAGATTTAGAAACTCGTATGAATGACTGAATTTTTATTTTTTTTTGTTGCACAGGGACAGATTTCTGGTTTTAGTATTTTAGTTCAATTTAGATTGTCAAAAAGCTTCTGGAATTGTTTAGAATAGCTGGGACATTTGCTGTATGCCTGCTCTGTGACTGTTGGTTTGTTGTAAATATGAGGATACTTATTTTAGAAAATCATTACTCTGAAGGCAACAGACCCTTCAGAAGGGTCTGTTGACTCAAAAGTGAATGCCAAAAAGTGAACAGATGATCCACACAGTAATAGTGATGAATATCATATGGAATATTAACATTGAAGCTTGCTGTTATGCACAGTAAATAACATAAGAATAATACGGACAATGTGTCAAATTAGTTAGCCAAACTGTATGTTTAGGACAAAACGCCTTGCAATTAATAGATGAAGTATAGACAAGAAGGGCTCGTGCAAATGTATATTATAGGTTCCTTTATGTTTGTGTTAGGGATATCTTATTTTTTAGCCTTATTTAAAATGTATTATTTAAAAAGTTGTTTTTTACCCTGATGATTTTTTAAATTGTTTTAAAATTTGCCAAAGCTTTAGCCTCTTTCGACTCTTCTGTGTGCACCTTGGAAGTCAGTTTAGTCTACAAGTCACAAAACACTTATTATCTACCTCACATTGAATCAGTAATGTGATAATTGCAGATTTCTACAAGTTGGAAGGCCTCGAGAAATTGTTCAAGTGTGAAACAATTGTACAAGTTCCACAACCATACCCAAATGCAAATGCCTAAATGCGCTGAGTTGCTGCCACTGAGTGTATGGCTGACTAGATATTTGCTTTGACAAGTTAACAATGATTTCTCTTTTTAGCCTCTGTCAGTACCCTCACCGTAGCATTTGAATCAACAAATCATTCTGAGAAAGGAGTATCCTAACATTTGCCAGTAATATATTACTGTTCTTAAATTCAGGGCAACAATTAGAGAACACTCAAAGAGAGAAAACAGGCAAGACCTGAAGGCAAAATAACAAAATGGGTTCAAGAAAAGTATCAAAATAAGACAGAACGTAATGACAACTACAAAAATAGACACGGAAGCACATAATATACAAGAAAAAATACAGAGAGGCACAAGAAATTAACCAAAGTAGTTATAAACAAAGCAGACAGTATGACAGTATTACTACTACTACTAAGGACACTGACTACGACGTATATAAAAGACTAGGACATTCAGTATTAGGTTCTTTAGTAGCCTTCAGTATCAGCCTTCCTACAAGCTGGCAAATTACTCATACTGTATAACATTTTGTCTTTCTCTAAGACTTTTAAAGTAGTCTTTATATAAGCAAAAATACTTTATCATCATAATTTTACTGTGGGAGCGATACCCAGGGACTAATTTTTGAGTGGTTTAGGTAGGAGAGGACTATCACCTTTTCAAACCTTTATGACTTTTCTTTTGTTATTTAGCGCCTCACCTCTGTTTGGGAAGGAGTACAAAGGCTCCTCTAAAGCATAGAGCATCAGGCACTTGAACCCTTCCTAGGTCTATGTACAAGATACAGTCACAACAAAGACCTAAGACACCAACAGCTGAAGAACAGACAAAATATATTGGATGAAAGTTGGATGAACATAAAAACATGAACAAAAAAATGTGGTTTCTTAATAAATTGTGTGTCTGGCATTAGCAGTAATCTAACCTTGATTGTGATTTCATAGCATAACTCTATTACAGAAAATAGAGTTGTGGATGTAAGAGGCTATATATCGATCTGTATGAACAGCAGTTTAATTATTACAAATTCATTGTGTTTGGAATTTAAGGTTTACTTTAACAATCTCCACCCACTCTGTTGTTGTGGAGATTTCAAACAAATTTATGACAAAGAACGGCTCCATGCTGGAACCAAGGCTCCAAGCAGAGCCAATCAACAGGCTGTACACTTGCCTTTTCTGAATGGGGGGAAAAAGAAAAGAAATGGGGCAGAGAAATTTAACAGTGTTCTGTGTTGGTTTGAAGAGCGTCTCAGTTTCATGTAATTCTGTGACAGTAACAGTGACCCAGCTGGTGCCGAGTTCTACATGCGTGCTGGGAATTGAACACAGCCCCTTCGCCACTTTGCCGACAAGCCCCAAGTAATCACACTCTGAGGCTCGGTGCTGCCAATTAATTTAACCTCGCTTTCTCCTGGAACACACACACTCCCAGGACAGAAGGAGCCACGTGACACACAGCTGCAACTGTAATGAGTCTTGTTTTGTGTTGGGAGAATGAGGGGGGATCTGTGTGAATGTCTATTTATGGGCATTATGTGGGTTGTAGGTGGGTGAGGGTCAGCATCTCCGTGTCTGTGGATTCTTTCCACACTATTCTGCGTGGAACCTAATAATAGTGGGGCATAATGATTTCCCTCCAACAAAATATACAACTTACATGAAACTAGAGGACCAATGAGGGGACCTAGTCAGGAGGATTTAACCCATGGGGGGTGTTAGATTTATTAATAGAAAAAAACAAGCAATGTCCCATTTATATACAAAATATACTCTGTCTTGGGGACTGAAACGGCTCCAAATAGTAGGAATGAATGATACTAGGAAAATGGTTGGTTGATTTCTTGGCACTGACTGAGCTTTTAGGCACAGTCCACAAGATTTGAATAGGGTTAGGTCAGGGTTTTGGGCAGGCCATTCCAGAAGTTTAATGTTAGCTACTGCATGTATTTCAAAACCAGTTTTGATCTATCTTTAGGATTATTGTTCTATTAGAAAAGCCAACTGTGCCCAAGTTTCAACCATCCAACTGTTCATTTGGGGTGAAGTTTAGAATTTGGAGGTAGTCCTAGTACTTCATTATTCCAAAGTGCAATGTAGCACTAGCAGCAAAATAGCTCCAGAGCAATGATCAATCATTTTTGCTCTGGGGATGCTTTCAGTTCATGGCATACTTGAGCATTCATGGGTTTTGTGTTATTTCTGAACATCCTAGCCAATTTCCTCTCATTTGACAGATCTAAATAACTTGTACTTGTGCACAGTTGTTTGAACTGATAATCTTGGAATCTGCAGTTGTTTAGAAATGACTCCAGGAGGCCTTCCAACTTGTGTAAATCTACAATTCTTTATTTATTGCTGTCAAATAAATCCCCCCCCCCCAAATGACCTTGGCCTTGTTAAGTTAAAATACACTGTAGAACCCTGAGCACCACTTTTTAAGATTTAAGTGAATGTATGTAAATGTTTGAGCCTAAATATTGAATACTTGTTTTTTATATGCTGTGCAATCATCCTGAAAAAAAAACTAACAAAAAACAACAAAAAAAAAAACCAGTCCAAAGAAATTATTAAAAAGCCCCAAATTACCACGGGGAAAAAAAAAAGAAAAAACACAAAACAATATAAGTCATGCTTTAATTAGAAATAGCGAATTAGTTATCATTAATTAGAACATAATAATGAAGAATATCACTAGATGTTTTCCCTTTACTATCTAATAAGCCATGTGCAAACTTTATCTTAAGCATGACTGTGATAAAAATTATTTCTTCGCCAAATAGCAAACCTAAATGTTCTTACAACAGTTAAAAATATTTGCAGTTAGTTGTCTCAGCCAGACATGAACTCACATACTCACACACATCCATATGCAGGCTGTCAAAGACTGTCAATAGTCTGAGAGCATCTCGTCCTTCAGCACTCACACTCCAAACAGTAACATCTGAATAATGATTTCTCACTGAACACAAAGGCTGGTGTACTACAGGTCAACACCAATGAAAATCCAAGCAAACACAGGCCCACTCTGCATCAGCGTCTCTCTAGCTCACCGACGCCAAACTGTGAAACTCAAAGTCCAAGCACCACACAAATAACAGACTAGTCACGGGTACTGCTTCTTTATATTTTAAGCATCATTACTCAAATTCAGTTACCATGGTGACACTTGAGGAGGTGTTTCTGCCCTTGCCATAGGAAAAAAAAGGTAATTGGTAGTCTGAGTTTGTTTCCGTGGCAACAATAACTAAGCCCTATGGTCTTTCCCCTTTTTTCTTTTCTTCCTCTTTCTTTCCTTTCTGTTGTCTGTGAATAAAGGTAAATGTGGACCTGTCCTCCTTGTTGGACAGTGAAGACAAGAAGTCTAAGAATAAGAGGGGAGTCCTGCCCAAACACGCCACCAACATCATGCGCTCCTGGCTCTTCCAGCATCTCATGGTGAGATGCAGGCAGACATTTACACTGTGTTTGAGGGCAAGACTTTTCAGTGTTTAACATAATTATGGTGCGGCACATTCCATTTTAACAGCTGGAAACTGCTTGAAAACTGAAATGTCGTTTCCTACTTCTTGCAGCACCCATATCCAACAGAAGATGAGAAAAGACAGATTGCAGCACAAACAAGTCTGACTCTCTTGCAAGTAAACAACTGGTAAGATTTTGTAACCCAAAAAAGGCCTCATGTGCATGTGTAAAAGCAAAACACGGCTTCATATTCTTATTTAAAAAAGTGAGACAAAGTTTTCTTTAGACATAGACATATACACTTTATTAATCCCATGCAAGGGAAATTCGTTTTGTGAAGATATTTTAGAGATATTTTAAAAAAATTATTAATCGAAATATATGAAAAATAGTGTACAAAAAAGCCAAAATGCTATTATATGCACACATTTATATATATATAGCTAAAATGCAGTGGAAGTGATAATGTATACATATGCATTTTTTAAACAGTATTTATCCTGTGTGGGTATTATATAGTCTGACTGCTGTCAGGATGAAGGACCTGTGACAGTGATCTGTCCTACTGCTGAGGGACCTGTTCAGGGTCCCCACAGTCTTTTAGAAGTATTGTCCATAATAGACATCAGCTTGACTAACATCCTCCTCTCACCCACTTCCTCTGTGGAGTCTAGCGCACTGGCTCTCTTCATCAGTGTTTTAATCCATGTACTGTTTCTCCCCAGCAGACAACCATATAAAAGCTTGGAGTAGCAATCACTGTGTCATAAAAGGTCCTACATACACTAAAAGACCTCAGCCTGCACATCAGATTGAACCAACTTTGGCCCTTCTTCTACAGAGCATGAATGTTAAGCTTTAAATTGAACTTGACTATTCTGGCATATCCGAGTATATCATTGATACAGTGGCGCCATCTCCTGGTTGTATACACCAAGTACATGTGGAACAACCTCTCCCTCTCTCTCTCTCTCTCTCTCTCTCTCTCTCCCTCTCTCTCTCTTCTTGTTTCTTGTGTTCCTTTTTCCTGATACTGCTACCACTTGGCATCGCTATATCTATCACTACAGCTGTCATTACCAGTGTGTCTGTATCTGGACAGGATCTTTGCTCAACCACCTGAGATATAGAGGAGACCATACTCAGCACAAATGTACAACTATACAATGCCAGCCACTTAGTTATGGCGTTTCGTGTATACTCTCCCTAGTAGTATCTTACACCCTGCTGTTATGTCCAGAATTGTCTCAGGAGCATCTTTACACCTCCACCTGGGGTCTTTTCTGGTGTGATAGACCCCAGCCTCTATGGATCTTGTGCTTAGAGCTTGTTCCTGTGCTGCCATGATTAGTGCTATCTTTCAGTCCAGCTTTCTCCACAAGTAGAATTTCACAGTGTCAGCCACTTCTATCTTCCCATGGTACTGTGGAGGGTCCTGTCTTTCAGTCTATCTTTAGAGAGAGAGAGAGAAAGAGAGAAATTTTTTTTTAAGACAATTTGATATAAAAATGCATTCAAAGTTTTCACTAGGGTATGGTTTAATCAAATGATAACATTTTGAAGTGTTGATGGTCATATTCAATGTTTTGTATGTACTTGTTTTTCATTTTATGTCTTCCTTAAATCTCGGTACTTTTTAGTAGAACTAATTAGTAGGGGTGCAACGATACTCGTATCGATATTGAACCGTTCGATACAGTGCTTTCGGTTCGGTACGCATGTGTATCGAACAATACAAAATTTTTAATTTATTTTATCAACTTTTCTTCTGACGATGCTGTCTGTGTTGAGAGCTCAGTGGATCTGCGTTCGACTACTCCGCCTAGGCTGCACTGTCGAGCGCAGATCCACTGAGCGCAGCGCAAGCTAGCAAGACAGAAGCTAATCGTTGCAACATGGCAAATTGAACCTCCCCCACCCTCATTCAGATCTGGCCTTTGGAACTGTTTTGGTCTTCGTGTGAAGTATGACCCTGAAGGTAAGCGCATCATGGACAAAAGTAAAACAGTATGTCGGATGTGCCACGCAATGCTCAATTACATGGGTAGGAACTAGTGCTTAGCGCAATTTGCTCGTTAACGTGTTGACGCTGTCCAGCCCCACGCACGGGGCGATCCGCGGTAGCTCGTTAACGGAGATTTGCCGTGTTGTGGCATTAATGTAATTTCAGATTAACGCTGACAGCACTAGTGGGAACACAACGAATATGACTGCATACTCCGACATCATCCTAGTGCAAAGACAAGTGGAAGCAGACAAAAACAACAAGCACGCATGCTACAAACTTTACCCGAGTCATTTAGACAGCCGTTAGCACATGATTCTCCTTATGGGGACCTGATATGTTTAATATGCTGCTGAGAGTATACCCCAGAAGAAGCGTATAGTATAGCTTTTATTTTGGAAAGAGCCATTTCTCTGTAATAAACTCTCTTTTCCAAAGATGAGGGATTTCTCCATGAGATATTTATGTTTTTATTACTTTGTCGTTTCAGCAACATTAAATTTAAAAACTGTACTTTTGAGTTAAAATATATATTTATAATTTTAATAAATGACAAATTAAAAAAGCATGAACATTTTTTGTATCGAAAAAATATCGAACCGTGACACCAAAGTATCGAACCGAACCGAACCGTGAATTTTGTGTATCGTTGCACCCCTACTAATTAGGTATGTGAAAGACATGCAGAGTAATTAAGTTGGATTCATAGGTGTTACTTTTCCTAATATGGCTTCTTTGGTCTTTTCACAGGTTCATCAATGCTCGTCGACGTATCCTTCAGCCTATGTTAGATGCCAGTAATCCTGACCCGGCTCCTAAAGCGAAGAAGATGAAGTCCCAGCATCGTCCAACACAGCGCTTTTGGCCCGACTCTATTGTGGCTGGTGTATTGCAGACGCACAGATCTCAGACAGGAAGCAACTCAGACAGTATGCCAACAGTTACATTTTCCAAGAAAAGCAAAGCAAAGCAAACAGCTTTCTTTGGGCATTAAATAATCCTTTACTTTTTGATTTTTCTTTAATGTCTTCTTGATTTTTGTTTTGTAAAGCACTTTGAGTGCTCCAAGAGAGTAGAAAAGTGCCATATAAGAACTATTTACCATTTACCAGCCATAGATGCTTACTTGTAATTAAAGATCACAAATAGCTCTTTCTAGCTATACATGAACATTTAAAATTTTACATGTCATCTCTTAAAATATAGTTGAAATATAGTGTTTGCAAAAATATTTTTATACACAATCAATTATAGTAGTAGAAACAGTAAAAACAAACAGCTGAAACACAGCAGCCGTCAACTGTGGCTGTTATGGGATACAGTCTAAATTTAATGTCTGTGATTTTGCTTGCTTGACTATAATGTGTTTGTCCTACAGTGATCACTATAGCTATGAAATGTACTTGAATTTTGAGGGGTAAGAATATTGATAAACGGTAAAATTGTACACATTGTACAAAAAAATAAACAAACTAAAAGCTTGTCTGCTTGAATCCAAACCACTAGGTGGCACTATTACCACTCTTTTGTTTAATTTTTTTTTAGACTATCAGTTTCTTTAAAATGTGTCCTAAATCAATCAATAGCTCAGCCTGCACTCATGTGTACAAACAAGTCTCTTGGGAATAGTTAGAAAAAGAAAATGAGGACTGCCTAGATTTTCTTTTACTGCTACACGGTAGGTTGTAGACCTCAGTTACTGATGCAATTTATTATCTCCTGTCACAGTACTGCAGCTGGTACGAGTATAGACAAGTAAAAGAAAGCTTCCCTGCTGGAGTGCAAATATAGATAAAAGGCAGGGTAAGAATTAATTTCAGTGGCAGACAAAGTCTACGTAAAGTTTTGCAAGGTAAAATTGATCAAACTGGTGTGTAGGATCCCATATGGAAAAGCAATAGAAAAAACTTATAAAAGACTTGCATAAGATTTGGCTTACTTCATATAGTGAATCATATAAGGCTTATATAATTTACTCATGAAAGTCGCCACTTTCTCATTACTTTCATATATTGTTTTAGTAAGTATCCAAAACATACAAGTTTCATTTATATAATTTTTCAAGGGATCTTATATCTGTTTTCACTCTTGTATGCTTTTCATACAAGTTTCACACAAGACAGATACAAACTTTAGAACATTTATATATATCTTTTCCATATGGGATGGTATAAGCTTGCAGCTCCTTGAAAAGACCATTTTCAGGTAGCTCCCAAAATTGAGTCTCTGGCCCTGTAGCCACTCTGAACATTGGCTAAGTGAAATTTCTAAATAATACTGAAGCATGCACAGACAAATAAAAAGGTCTATCTTCCTCTGCCTACATTATTATTTTTTAAATGTATCTATCACATTATAACCCCTCTTCTCCTTACCCTCTTTCTGGCCTCGCTTCAGACCCACTGAGTATGGACAGTCTCCAGTCACTATCCTCAGATTCAGCCACCCTGGCCATGCAGCAAGCCATGCTCGGAGCCGATGACTCAATGGACGGCACTGAGGAAGAGGATGAAGAGGAGGAGGAAGAGGAGGAAGAAGGCATAGAGGAGGACGATGAGGAAGAGGATGGAGAGGAGGAAGATGACAGGGGGAGGCAGCTGTCCAGCCGGGGAGTGGGAAGGAGAGATCTTAGCATGGAGCACAGAGAGGAACTGGAGTAGTCTGTCAGGGGCAACTGACAGACTTTATGAACGCTGATCTCAGTTGTGAACTTAATACAGCCTCATTGAAACTCAAATAGTACGCCTCTAATGCTGAGTGACTCTAGAGAGCATTTACGCACGTATTAGTTCTTTACCACAGACTCTAATCAAACACAATGACCATCATGTTTATAGGAAAAATATTAGTTTATTGCTGAATTGTGTTATTGCATTTTAACACAGTATGTTCCTATGTAGTGAACTCATGAACTTTCTGGAGAGTAGCACATTTTTATAGCTCTGGTTATTTATGGAGAGGAATGACACAGGAACTAAAAGGTTTGAAATTGAGTACGTTTAAAAGCAGCATTTAAAGATGTTTGGTGCTTTTACAGGAACTGATTCTTATTTTTTTTTAAACAAACAATGAGGAAAAGCGTTACATGGATTAAAGAACTGAAAATCTCTTTTGACTGTATGTTTTAGCAACCACTTAATTGAATGTAATATTTTGTCATCTGAAATTAGTTACTAAAAGGGCTGCAGCCGTTTTTATCAGTTTTATTTTCATCTGAAAGTGCCCTTTATTTTCAATTGACAGACCACAGTTTCACTTTGCAGCTAATGTGTCATTTCACTTCCTAAAATAAGAGTGAGAAGACAAAATAAAGGAGAAAGGATGTGTGTGTAATACATTTCAAATATTTGTTGAAGTGACTGCTGGCTTCCACTCTGGGACATCATTCACACGTTTTAAATGACTCATAGGTTCTCAGGTTTAACAGCACTCTCATCTGACATGTTTCTTCCTCTTGAGCAAAACACTTGACTTACTGCTGCCGCATGACTTTTACAACACACTTGGTTTATTTTCTCTCTTCCCATGAGCAAAAACAGCTGTACTAAACCAGTGTATACTGACTGCACATATAGTATGTATATTGGATTTTTCCTATGTTTGTATTCTGGTGTTGAGGGTTTGCATATTTATTCAATTTTTTGTGTGTAGCTTCAGACTTCATGTTGTCCATGACATTTTCTGGATAAGGGTGTTGAAAAAGCAGGTGGCCATGCACATATGTACCTAACTTCAACCACCGACTCTTTGAAAACTACTTGCGTATTTCTGTGACCTTGATCAGTTCTGTCAGAGATCAAGAGCGTGCTGGTCATACAGACTCAACACTGAGAGAAATCACGCAGAGATGCCTAGTGACTTTGGAAAAAAATGTCATGTACTGACACTGACTTCTTTTTGATGGAAGACATTTTTGAGAAAAACATAAAAAAGGGAAGAGACTCAGTAGTAACCTATCTTTCCATTTTATGTGAAGGCTTTTAAAGAAGCTGTGAATCGATTTCAGCCCCCTGTTTTGTATTAAAACAAATGGAATCACTCATCTCTAATGTGAAGATGTCTAGAAAAAGAAAAAAAACTGTTATATTGAATGTTCTGAGTGTTCATTGTGAAGTATGTTTCCTGTTATTATTCTTTTTTTTTTTTTTTACTTTTTAAAAAGTTTTAAATGAATCTTCCAGAGCAAGCAACAGACTAGGGGAATATTTCTGTTTCATTTGTAAACTTTGTTGTTGTCATAATCTATTGTGTTTCAATAGATACTTTTAATAATTAAACATGTAAAGGTACTGATTTTGACTCATGGAAGTTCTGCATTTGTTTGAGCTGAGCAAACACATGCAGGGCTCTGACTTTTCATAGAGGGAGGCAGTTTGATTCATTAATATTTCGATACAAAAACCTGTAAGTCATTTTTACAAAAGAGAGTATAACATTTCTTCACCATCCTCACAATAATTTCCAGATTACAAATTTAGTAGTCTAATTATTGGTTAACTTCTCCCACTTGCCTGTCCTATCATGTATAGCCTTCCACCCACTCGTTATATCTCAAGCCTGTGATTTAACTCGCTGGAAAATGCCCACCCAAATGCTCGCCCACCTTCTCAGCCAGCTACCATAAACAAACCCACAATCTCCTGAATTGTGGCCTCTTTGAGTAAATCACTGTATTGCTTTTTTTTTTATTTTTGACATGGCTTATATATGTAATTGCCTTCCTGCATTGTTTTCAACCTCACCATAGAAGGTCAAACTCTAATTGCATCACTTAAATCTCTGTTATTGTTCACCTTTGTTACTCCACCTTTAACCATATTTTATGGCAGGAGAAATGTGAACTATAGCAGTCACATAGGACCTACTTAGCAGAGTAGGACACGTAGTGAGATGATTAGCTACTTGACCTTTTTTTTTTTTTTTTTTTGAGGAAGCAATGGTCAAAATGCATGGGAGAGGAAATATGTAGGAGGGAAGACACAGCCATATTTACACAAGTGGTCTAATAAAAAAGTGCTTCAGACATTATAGCATTGGTTCAATAATTATTCTGCATGGAGTTCATGCGCAACACATTAGATGAGTACAATAGCCAGAGGTCTTTTCTGAACAGTGCAAATACCAATTTGAGAGCAAGTGGAATCAAATGTGAATGTAAGAATCTATCCATATAGTATGTATGGATAGATTCATTTGAATTTATCATAGAATGGATGGATTTAGCTACAGTAGAAGTATTGCCTATATGTATATGTGGTGGAAGCCTGTAACAGTCCATATATGCAAATCAATCATCCAATCTGGGTGTAATGGTAAATTGACTGATTCTTATATAGCACTTATATAGCACTTTTCTACTCTCTTGTAGTGGATTAGTATCTTGCCCAAGGATATTTGGCACGCAGACTTGAGCAGCTAGGAATTGAACCGCTAACCTTCCAATGAGTAAATTACATATTCTCCTTCTCCATGGATAAATGAACCAGATGCTAAGTGTTGGGCCTTTGCTAACCAAAAGCCCAAAAGTCCTGATCCCTAAGGTTCCCCAGAAGGGACCTGTCTCAGCACAACATGGAAGCTCCTGTCAGCCATCATAGTGGCTAAGTTGAACTGGCACATGGGTCAATACTAATACAGGACACAGAAGAGAAGCAAAACATCAGCAACTGGTAGAGAGAGCAGTTGGTTGAGACTGTAAGACCAGACTGACCAACCTGTGCACTGCCTAGATTGAATACAAGAAAGCCTCAACTACAACTCAATGCACATACATGGATTCGGGAAAATTTAGAACTATAGAAAATCAACAGGACTCTTAGAGTATCAGGATTTCAATGGGGATGTGGCAAACAACACTTGAGGCGGACTTCAAGCCAATAACACAAGTCACCATCAAATGACAAGGAACAAGGAAGTGCTCTACCCCCACTGTTGGTCTGCATAGGCCTCCCTCTTCAGTAAGATCATTAATAAGAATGGCTTAGATACCGACTACAGAATGGTGCATTTGTTAGCCACCTCCCTTACATGGCATGGGATATCAGATGCCGGACCACCTCAACTGGCTCCTTTCAATGTGGAAGGAGTAGCGGCTCTACTTATAGCCCCTACCAGATGGCTGAACTCCCCCCATCCACCCTTCAGGGAA
Source organism: Pelmatolapia mariae (assembly GCF_036321145.2). Classification (NCBI taxonomy): domain Eukaryota; kingdom Metazoa; phylum Chordata; class Actinopteri; order Cichliformes; family Cichlidae; genus Pelmatolapia; species Pelmatolapia mariae. Next base: position 32,507,966 of record NC_086236.1, on the reverse strand, counting down.
AGCTCATTTCCACCTCTTGTATCCACAATCTCATTCTTTTCCTCACTACCTAAAGCTGGTGACCATAGGTGACCAGGGCGTAGATTTACTGGTAAGTCAAGAGCTTCACTTTTACCTTCAGCCCTCTCTTTACCATAATGGATAGGTCCAGCATCCGCATCACTGCAGCTACAGCACCAATCCATCTATCAATCTCCCGGTCCCCTCTCCCCCCACTTGCAAACCCCAACAAACTCCTCCACTTGGGGCAGCAACTTGTCCCTAACCTGGAGTGGGCACTCCACCCTTTTCCCACTGAGGACCATGGCCTCAGACTTGGAGGTGCCATCTCATTTCTGCCGCTTCACACTCGGCTGTGAACCACTCCAGTGAGCTGGAGGCCACCACCTGATGTGTGCTTTTTGCAGATGATGTGGTTCTGTAGAGGTGAGATTCTGAGACCACCCAAGTGGCAGCCATTCACCAAATTCTGTCACCAATTCTTCATAATTTTTATGAACAAAGGGCAGTCCTGGCAGAGTCCAACACCCACCGGGAACAAGTGTGGCTAATTACTTCCTATGTGTACCAAGCTCTTGCAACAGTTGTATAAGGATCCAATGGCTCGGAGCAACCGTCCTGACAGACGCCTGTCGGTACCAACCACCATACTCCCGAAGCATCTCTCACAGAATTCTCCAAGCGACATGGTCGAATGCCTACCCCAAGTCCACAAAACACATGTTGACTAGTTGGGCAAACTCCCATTCATGCTCAAGTACCCTCAAGAGGGTAAAGAGCTGGTGCAGTGTTTTGCACCTACCCTCCTGTATCCGAGGTTCAAATAACGGGCGGGGAGACTAAGGAGTGTGATCCCCTTGTAGTTGAAGCACACGCCTCTGGCCCCCCTTCTCGAAGAGGGGAACCACCAGCCATAAGATACTGCCCTGGATCTCCACGCAACATTATAGAGGCGTGTCAACCTTGACAGGCTATAGCATCCAGCACCTTTAGGAACTCAGGGCAAACCTCATACACCAAAGAGTTATTTAACTTCTTCAGTGACCTCATCGCCGGTGATGGATGTGTTGTCCCCTTTGTCCCCAGACTTTGCTTTCCCTACAGAAGACGTGTCAGTGGGATCAAGGTCTTCAAAGTATTCTGATAGGTTTGTAGCATAAACCTATTCGCTGGAATGTTGAAGGCAATGTAATTACACAGCAAGCAAGACACGAGTAGGCAAAGTTCTTTATGTTTCACGTGCACGGGAGAGAACTGGACAGGCGCCGTTCCTTCGCTTGACCCCAGTTGCTCTCGTCCGCTCCCCTGTAGCACTGCTCTTTTATTGTGGTTACATGAATATGCATAGGTTCATTAACATATAACATCTTATATAGGTATGCATGTGAACAAAGAATACCCTGTGTGTGTGTGTGTGTGTGTGTGTGTGTGTGTGTGTGTGTGTGTGTGTGTGTGTGTGGTCATAAAATGACTTCCTAACCCTGTTGGCCTGGAAGTCCAGCAGTTCATCTAAACAAAATGCACTTAGACTAAAACAGGTATAGATACGTTTATCCTACCATAAAACAATAAGACAAGGTACAACCTCTCCCATGCTCCCAGGATGTGGGTGTGAAAGCCAGAGTGCTCTGGAATGCACACAACGTGTGTCTGCAGACTACTAAGGATCAAACCTCTATTAATCTACAACTAATTATAAAACTCTAAGCATATATAAGTAGATATTTCTAAGCATAAATGACAATCAACAATACAAAACCTAACATTCCCCCCTTTTTGGCAGTTATGCTAGAAAAGTACCAAGTTATGAATACCTCACGTCTGACAGTGTCAATGCAAACATTTTTATACTCAGCATACGTCAATCACTCTAAATTACTGTAACGCACACAGTTTGACAAATGTATTAGAAGTTATCCAATTTCTCATTGATCTCATTCAATGGTAAACTGCATCCTACAAGCAAACAAATGAATTGTTAATGGTCAAAAGAGAAATTAACATTTCAAAAACACTCCAGCTTGGTGGTGCTCCTCTGAAAGACATGTAAATCACCCGTCTCTCTGCAGAGTGGTTTAAGTTCTGCAGGGCATCATAAATGTCTCTTCCAGGTGTTCCCATCACTGTCCATAGGACCAGAGTCCAAATGTATGTAGAATAGACATTCAAACATACCAGTGGAGTTTGTTGTTTGTCAACGTGGGTCTCAGCTATCGTGAAAGCTGCAGACCTCTTCAGCACTCTAGTTTTATGGCCTCTGCCAACCCCCATCACCTCACTTCAGGCCTCTGTCCTGTGGGGGATACATATCCTCCATTGTCCATCCTCTGCAGGAAAACCCTCTGTGGAAAGGGTGTTGGATCCAGTTATCTTACTGCTGTTATGATCCCAGCAGTCTTCAGTGTGTCACCGTATGCACAGTACAGTGACACAGCATTAGGTGATGTTCATAGGAAACTGCTGTCATCACCACCATCGCTTCTGGTTCCTGTGCTTTTCACAGAATCATGATGCCATCCTTGGACTCCGCCTGCGCTGTCGATTGGAGCTTGGCACGCTCCCCTCATCCTTCAGGTGCCCGTCTGTCGTCCACAATCTCCTCTGTTGGCCTCTGGAAAGCCCCCTTGGCACGGCTCTCATTCCAACGCAGCTTCATGGTCCTTGCTGTGGCTCCAAAGTCTGATCTCATGATGGGCCCCAACCAGCTCGACCTTTGACCTCAACCACTGCCTTGGCTGTCAGCTATGCCTGGAATGGGTTCGCTTCTCACTGGGCCTCAGAAGATTTCTCAGGAGATTCCTTTCAGCAATTCTCTGACTGCTGCACCTGTATTTGCTTGCGAGGAGGAAAAACCTCTACTTGGAAAGCATGTCAATCATCATCAACCCACATTCTTTAGTTCAGTGAGCTCCATCTATGGACCATCAAAGCCTCATCTAAACATAAATGCACCACTTGCATAGGTTTAATACCTGTAAATGAACCGTTAATCACACAAAAATAATAAAAACATAGTTTAGAAAACATAAAAAAAGATAGTTTCATGTAACTCTGTAATTCTGGACCCCTCCTCTTGACGCATGGACACTCCCATGAGTCAACTCATCAAACCTAGATTCCTGTCTGAAAGAAAAAAGTTAGCTAGATCATGTCCCAGGCAACATCAGGGTGTCTCCCCCTCTGGAGCAGCACCACCCCGGACCTATAATCCTGCAATAAAAGATGTTAGTGTGTTTTGCATATTAGGTTTGCTTAAAACCCGGCTCCGCCAGGAGCCTGCATACACACCATCATGGCCTGGAAAACAAGATCTAGAAGTAAAATTAAACTTTACACTTATAAACAATTGTATAATACGAGTAATAAAGCATTCGGCATCAACAGGACAAGTATCATGTGCAGGTTTTCTCAGATCAGTAAACTACAATTATTGGCATAATTCGCCTCAGACATGGATCATCCCATGTACTCAGTTAACGATAGTGTAATCGGTGACTTCCCTTAAGCAAAGTCACTCAACTTAGCTATCACTAGGAGCTCAGTAGTGGCCAGCTAATGAGCCCCATATTAAACTATTCCATAAACACTGCATCTCTCATTTGCTTTCTCATGTTACTTGTCCATCTCTGCTGAATCCTCTACATGCACTCTTAGAAAAAAACAAACATTAGCAACACACATAGACAATCCTGGAGGTCAGGCACAAATTGACAGGGTCCAGAGGTGCTATAAAAAGACCATAAAGTTCTCACACGTTATGCACATCGTCAAAGTAACCTTCACATTTCCCCAACAACACAGAGTAACTGCATCACCAACTCATAACCTGTAAACACAGTTTTCTTCACACATAAACCCAGAAATCCTGTAGTAGAAAAACATCAACCAGCTATCCTGGTATGAATCACATGATCAACTCACATGAAGAACTGTAATGCTGTAAAAATGTTAGCGCTGCGCAGGTGTATACACACTTTCTCACAGTTACCTCTGTGAGCAACACAAGGTAGTGAATAACAAACCCATGGTGAATTCACAGACACAGAAAATTTTAAACTAAAAGGTTAAATTTGCAGAGTTCACATAGTCATGTGACCCAAGTTTCCTCCTGTGGTCTCCTCCTGCTCCTGCAATAGAGACACACACAGAGATGCATCCACACATTTGTCAGGTGGGGGTTAACTTCACACAATGGTGTTAAATCAGTCAGTCTCGTCAGCTTTTGTCAGCTGTTGTCAATCAGTCAGTTTTATTTCTCTTACTCATTTGTCATTCACTCATTCATGCATTCATTCATTCTTTGCTAAAAGTGGAACCCATCAACGCATTCAGTTTCCACACATAGCAAAATGACGTCATTTCAAAAAGAAAAGAATTTAGACTGGATTTCCTCGTTGAATCCTTTTTGACAGGGACTTTCATTTTAATTATCCCAGATAAGTGACTTTCTCCTGACCCCATTTCAATATTTTGGAGAAAGTCAACGGTTTGCAACAGTTTTCTCGACATGTCGTATAGCGCTTTTGTTCCAATCGTGCAGATCTGCTCAAACATAGATTATAAAACAAAACTTTCAGTGCACTGTGAAAGTATCAAAATAAAAAGGCCTCGTTAAGTCATGACACATGCTCCTCATCTCAGGAGGGTAAATCATACCATTAGCATGATTTATCAAACCATCATACTAATTGGTAGGCTCAACTTCACAACAAAAGAAAAATCATCAGCTAGATAAACGTCAAACCAACCATCAGCCACACAACACACAACATAACCCTAATGTCTTATTAGCTATGAATTTAATCCCCAGGTCTGTACTTTTCACTCATTTGGGCCACAGACCCATCTTATTCAGTTTTTCTCTTTCCCCGTCATCATAAAACATGTGACATGTTGTCATACATTTCACAAAAGAAGTTTGTTCTTATGTATTCAGAGTTGTGTATCTGGGTGCAGTATTCACTCACACATCACAACAGGAAACTCAGTGTTTTAGAGTCTCCACTCTAACAAACTCCAACACATCTCATTCACTCATACTAGAATTCAGTCACCTGTCGTTAATCTAAGAACGATCAACTAATTTGCATATCAGCTATTAACCCACTAAGATGACAGGACAACAGAAATGCATGTTCAAAATATTATCACAAAAATAGAATTTCCCTCATACAGTAAATTACTTGTGCTGCATCAATCAGGCAGAAAGCATCTCCCAATTTACTATATTAACAACTAAATTTATTGTCTGATCACTGGTTGGTCAAACCAGAATCTTTTTTCCCACAAAAATTAAACTGTTGTCCTGCAACCTAGAGAGTTAACTGTCAGCATTGGATAAATTCAGCATTTGATAACAAGTGTCTGTTAAATTTACACTATTTTAACACTGATGAGAAATAACAAGCTGATTTTCATTGCATGTGTGTGTTATTAGGCAGGTTTAATCAATGTCTGTGGAGCTGCATCTCCAGCAGGGCATGTTCTTAAAGCTGCCTTTCCTACACACTTCTCTGCTATTATTTGATCATTTTTAACTAACGTGCTATGAGTCCATTGGTCTTTGCATCACACGAGGTGACTTGGACAAGATGATAAACAGACTCACATGCTCAAGATGCTGTCTAATCTTCATGAGCTCTCTTTTGTTTGTGTTAGTAGGGTTAGTGCATGTTCTGCTTGTGTGTGTGATTTTGTATGTTTCTTTTTGCAGTGTTTCAGACTCCTTCACAATTTTCCACTTAAGCAGTCAGTTTTCTTTTCCCCAGGTTTGCTAACCCAAATTTTGATTTCCCACATTAAACAACAGCTTTCCTCTGTGTTCTCACCTATTCACTCTGTTGTCCTCTCCCACTTCAACAGTCCAATAGCCAGCAGTTCTCTTCCAGCTTTGTCCTGTGTTCCACTGTCTCTTTTTGCCATTTTCTCCAAAGGTGGCAAATGTCAAACTCCAACAGTCTCCTCAGTTCTCCTCAAAAGTCCTTTTCACAAGCACAGTGACTTTGCAGCTTGTTGGAAACACAGTGTCATTCATCCAATCAGTCAGGATGATGGGTTTGTTTTTCTTCTCCGATGCTGTTTGTCCACACTGCTGCTGCTTGCTGGGACTCTTTGCTCAGGACTCTGCTGTCTCTTTATCTGCCATGTTATCGCTCTTGGGGCTGCATTCCTTGTCTTCAGGGAGGAGTGAGAGCTCGCTTGTGAGGTTGAGGGACACATGGTGCTGTAAATAAGTTAGCCAAAAACTTGGCCTAAACGTTTCCAGTGATGTTAAACTATAACTTTATTCCGACTGCTGCATGTGGAAAATCGATCCAGGTCTGCTTTTCACCTGAAAGTGACAAACTAAGACATTTTCATTATTATCATCACTGCTTAACCAACACACATCTATCTCTCTGTCTTTCGTGAACTCCCCTTTCTTAAAAGCAGAAAATGAGATTGTAGTTGTTCTTGGTTGATAAACACAAAACCTTTTTCCCATGATTATTTGTCATCTACAACGTAAATTTCGTCTCTTTTTACTCTTTTTTTTTCTTTACAATAGCTGGTGACCTGCAGAATCACCGCTCTCACAATTTGTGACAATTACGTTTACACAACGCACACACACACTGCGACGTCAGGCACATTCACACTCACTTTTTTTTCATCTGCATAAATAAATCATGTGGCTGATGATATGTGCCATGGTGATCCATAAGTATGATCACAAGTTTATGTAATTATTTTTCAGCCCAACAAAGCAAATAAACAAGAACATGATGCTGATGCTATGAACACTCTACACACGAGTCAAGATCCAGGAAAACTGCTGCGCATCTGAAAGAAGAAGCTGAACTCACGGATACGCTACATACTCGAGTTATCATAGTTCTCTTCCCCTTTCTTTGATGAGTTCTCAGCCAGCTCCTGATCTGATAATGTGTAGCTTGCTCATCAGCTCAGAAGAGACAGCAACGCAACCTCACACAGTGGTTGTGTGCTTCGCCCACTGTGGCAAAGACTTGCACCTTCATATTCACTCAGCTTCTCCATCATGTAGTTTTCAACTGCTTCATATAGGGTGCAGCATATTAGTTGTTTTCATATCTGTGCTCTATATCTCAACAATGGCTCATAATAAGACGACAAACAGGTCAAGTGCCTCTATGCATTTCATTAGTTTAAATATTTACCTATTTTACTTCATCTCATATGTCATTGTACTGAATTTGAGCAACCTTAAGCTTAATGCAGATTACTGTTAACAACTGGTTAAATTAATGGTCAGGAGCACAGGCTGTTGTTGATCAGGGCAATCTAAAGAATCATCTAAACATTTTGTGTCAGCAAGGGGTGGGGGAAAGCCATTCACCAGAGCATAGCTTAACTGCTGCTGATGTGGGCTGGCCTTCTCCACACGCTCTTCGAGGCTGCTGTGTTTTCTGAAAACTTCCAACATTTGAGATTCTCCCGCGACCAGTTTACGCTCATGACAGTTATGAGAATATAAATGGCTCGCGCTGCCGGGAGTGAATTCTTGCATGAATGTGTCATCTCCCTTTGAGGCAGTCTTACTTGCTCGGGAACCCATGATAACAACAACCGTGTCACAGACCACGCCTGCTCCGCAGCATTCACACAACAACAACAACAACACAAAATAGGCCTACTGTCCAGCACAGTCTGGACTCCGCGGAACTTCTCAACGCCTCACAAAGTGGCGGAGGACTCACTACAGTACCTCACAAAGTGGCCTGTACCTATCGCTCCACAAAGTAGCGAAAAACACCGTACTTAGCCCCACAAAGTGGCTAAGGGTCAACACACTCACACGGTTATAGAGTCGGGCTCTAGGAACTTACTTGGTGTTGCTTAGCGTGTAATAGCAGCCTCAGATCCCGCCGATCGTCATTCATCGAGGAGAGAAAACGGACAGCTAATCCACCGACCCGATGACAAATTCTCACGTCTCGCTGACGTCAGGGTTCTCTCCTCGGTGAATGCCGACTCCAGGGCTCCGGCGTCGAAGGACCAATTAATGATAGGTTTGTAGCATAAACCTATTCGCTGGAACGTTGAAGGCAATGTAATTACACAGCAAGCAAGACACGAGTAGGCAAAGTTCTTTATGTTTCACGTGCACGGGAGAGAACTGGACAGGCGCCGTTCCTTCGCTTGACCCCAGTTGCTCTCCTCCGCTCCCCCGTAGCACTGCTCTTTTATTGTGGTTACATGAATATCCCCTCCCTTTCTTCCCTCCCCATCTCCAGCTGCCTCCCTCTTCCCGCTCCACCACAATCACCCACACATGCAGGGCCTTGGGGTAGGGGTGTGTCATCAGGGTGCAGAGGAGGCATCCCCCCCCTCTGTCCCCTTCTGGCTGCCTCTGCCTCAATTTTATCTCACAACTTAGACATTCACATTACTCACACTCTCATAACACATACATATAGGATCTTGGGGGTGGGCTTACAACACGGACTCCAAATTACTATCAGGGTGTACACCTCACCCCTGGCGTCGTTGCCCACCTCTCAATTTTAAATACACGTAGACATTGAGGGCTATCAGGAGGGGCTATGCGCTTACCTGCTGCTCTCTCGCAGGTAGCTCCATGCCCTCCTGGGTTTTAATTGCACCTTAGAACACATATACATCAACACTACATATGAGCGGGTAGAGGGAGGTTTGGAGTCTTCTTACACCCCCGGTCTCTGCGGCCTGCTGGAGCGGGGGGGCTAGGAGGAGGAGTTGGCCGTCCGACTGGGGTCTGGTGTGTGGGGCCTCCCTGCTGCTGCGGAGTCGGGGCAGTCTGCTTCTCCCCACTGCAGGGAAAAGGGTAACACCACCTGGGTCTGGGTGCAGTTTCCCCCTCCAGGGGCAAGGGTACCTAGACCCGATTCTTAGAGTACGCTTGGGGAGTGTGATTGTGTGTACAGCGTCTCTTTATGTCTGTCTCCACGTTGGTTGAGTGTGGAGTAATTGCCTATGAGAGCATGAGGGTGGGAATGGATGTTTGTATTTGAGTGTGCCTGTATGTCTGTGTCTATATGTCAGGTTGTGTATCAGACGCCACCTCTCTGGGGACATCTCAGGCCCTCCAAGGTTTGGAGGCCTATCTCCCCCCACCACTTCCCCTGCCGGTGGCAGACGCCCTCAGACATCGATGTGTTGGTGGTTCCTTGTGTCCGGGGGTGGGCGTCCGGGTACACACCGGCTCACTCCTTGGTGGCTGCTTATCGGGGCCTGGAACCTGGGGCTCGCTCAGGCCACTTCGGGGGTGGGGTGCCCTCGGCCTCTCGGCCTGGGGCTCGGTCACTCAGGCACAGCTGGCTGCCGGCGGAGCTCACGGGCACGTCACTGCAACCCCCCCTGGCTTCTGCTCCGCGGCTGCTGAGTGATCCCTCATCTGGGACTCTCCTCAGCTCTTTCTGGGACAGTGGCGCGGCTGCCCCTCTGTTGGTCTTCCTTGGTCTCTTGTGTTCTGGGGGCCTCTGGATGTCTGGAGTTTTGATCTCCTCCATACCTGCTTCATGCCCTGGAGGATGGGACTGTGGCCCCCCACACCCTCTAGCAGATCATTACATTAAGGAACCTTTTAAATACAAGCGCGCTCATGCTCACAGGTGTACACACAGGTGATCACACACACAAACTACACCCTTTTTGGCTCCTACCTCAAAGCACACTGTGCGCTGTCGATCTTACGTGCTGCACAATAATGTTTAATATTAAGTATTTAGTGTTATATTCCCATATATCATTGTGATGTTGTTTATTCTATTACTCTCGTTTTCTTCTGCTTGTTTTCTTTTTTCTTTCTCAACAGGTGATCCAGGTGATCGATATATGTATTTTTTGTCTGCTTATTTTGTTGTTTTTTGTTTTTTGCCCTTTATCCCCGTCCCTCTTCTCCGCTGTTTTTTTTTTTTGTTTTGTTTTGTTTTGTTTTTTCCCCCCTCTTTCTTTCTCCCTTTTCTTTTCCCCTGTCCCGTATCTAGCAAGTAAAAAAAATAAAATAAAATAAAATAAACAATAAAAGGTAAATCAAATGGACCATTACGGCAAGGCTGGGATGGTCCATTTGGTAAAGTAAATCCGTTGGGCATCTTTCTTCGCCTTTAGACAATAATTCTGATGGCAAAAGAACCAAACGGGACAGGTTTAAAAAAAAAAAGAAAAAAAAATGAATATGCATAGGTTCATTAACATATAACATCTTATATAGGTATGCATGTGAACAAAGAATACCCTGTGTGTGTGTGTGTGTGTGTGGTCATAAAATGACTTCCTAACCCTGTTGGCCTGGAAGTCCAGCAGTTCATCTAAACAAAATGCACTTAGACTAAAACAGGCATAGATACGTTTATCCTACCATAAAACAATAAGACAAGGTACGACCTATCCCATGCTCCCAGGATGTGGGTGTGAAAGCCAGAGTGCTCTGGAATGCACACAACGTGTGTCTGCAGACTACTAAGGATCAAACCTCTATTAATCTACAACTAATTATAAAACTCTAAGCATATATAAGTAGATATTTCTAAGCATAAATGACAATCAACAATACAAAACCTAACATATTCCTTCCACTCCCTGACAATATCCTCAGTTGAAGTAAGCAACGGTCCACCTGTACCATACATTGTGCAGGTAGAACACCGCTTTCCCCTCCTGAGTCACCTGAGGGTTTGCCAGAAACTCATCGACGCAGTCCTACAGTCTTTTTCCATAGACTCTTTAAACTCCTCCCACACCCGAGTTTTTGCTTTAGCCACTGCTCAAGCCACGTTCCGCTTGGCCTGTCGGTACCAACCAGCTTTTGGCCACGACTCAGAGTAAAAATGGTCCATTCAGACTCAATGTCCCCATTCTCCCATGAAATGCAGTCTTAGCTCTGCTAAAGGTGGGAGTTGAAGATCTCACAGACCAAGGCCTCTACCAGACATTCCCAGTGCACCCTCAATATACATTTAGGTGAGCTAGGTCTGTCCAGCATCCTTCTCCACCACCTGATCCAACTCACCAGCAGATAGTGATCAGTTAACACCTCAGCCCCTTTCTTCACCGAGTATCCAGAACATACAGCCACCGGAACCATTCCTGAATGTACATGCAGCAGTCTCTAGGAGACTGGTCCCAGAATTATTCCACATCCCAGTCGCTACCCTCAGTAGCCGGGATCAGTCTGCCACAGTCTCCCCCCTTGGCTGCCGCCTGGCACACACTGTACTCGACCCCTACAGCGCCTCAGGATTACAGGAGCGTGGGCCCATGTCCCTTCTTCTTGCGCCAGCCTGGGCCCCATTGCCTAAAGGGGCCCAGGCGCTCGCCCTTGGGCACCCTTCCAAGGCCCAGCTCCAGGGCAGAGCCCTAGTAACGCTATTCAGGCAGGATGAACTGTTCCCTAGACTTTTTACTCATAGGCGTCTTCTGATTTGCTTTTTGTCTGGTCCCTCACCCAGGACCAATTTGCCATGGGAAACCCCCTAACAACATAACACCTTGGATCCCTGGAACACACAAAGCTCTCCAGATAAGGTAGTGATAAGGTAGTGATTCACAGAGGGAGTATGAGAATGTTTTATGCCTTTTGGAACAACACCAGATAAATGTCCAATATTTTAAAGTGACACATATGGATAATTTGGAGATATTTTTTACAACTTGTGAAAGGTGTGAATTAACTTCATATCAACATCACTTATTTGCTTATGAGTCTTAGTTACAGTGTTGTGAAAAAGTATTTGCCACCTTCTTAATTTGTTAGCTTTCTTTGATATCTGTCACACTTAAATGTTTTAGATCATCAACAGCTACATAGAATCTATCTGATAAAGTGAAACAGGCTAAGAGATCTCAAAGAGGAACACATTATACCGTGATCTAAAGAAACTCAAAACCAGATAAGAAACAAAGCTAGTAAATCCAATCAGGCTTGAAAGGGTTACAAAGCCGGTTTTAAAGTTTTGGGGTTCCAGCAAACTGTAATGAATACAATTATCCACAAATGAAAAAAACCCCAAAAAACTTGGAATAGTGGTGGACCTTCTGCCGAATAGCTGGCGTACCAAAATTACTGCATGAACACACTGAAAACCAGGAGCTCACCAAAGAACCCAGAACAACTTCTAAAGAATTGCAGGCCTCACTTGAATGATTGTTCAATTTCTGGCTGTCTTCCATAGTATGTTTATTGTCTTTCTCCCTTCATCACCGTCATCACTGGTCACAGCAGATGGCTGCTTCTCCCTGAGCCTGGTTCTGCCAGAGGTTTCTTCCTATTAAAATGGAATTTTTGCTTCCCACTGTTGCCAAAGTGCTTGATCATATCACCTTGAGGTGACTGTTGTTGTGATATATATGAATAAAATTGAATTGAACTGAAAATTTAATTATTGAAGAACTTAGTTTAAATAAAGTATGAAATAATTTAAAAAAAGGATTTCAGTTATAATAGAGCTTTAACCCATACCAACCTTCATTACTGAATTCTAGTAGTGGGCTTGCATGAAAGAACAAACATTTAAATCTTAGCACATGCTTAAGGAATTCAAACATATAACCAAAGCTGCTTCGTGTGTGGTTGTGGGAATTTTGTGTCAGAATTGAGAACCACTTGAGCAAATCATCTATAGTAAAATAAAAGCATTGTAGCTTTCTTACATTTAGAGTACAAAACCCTATCACAGTGTTCTTGTCACTTCCGTGGAGTCAAATAGAAGTTTTGCACAATGTACAGCATGTACAGCCTGCCAGGGACAGAAACAAGCCATCTGGTGTGTTATTTGCAACAGTATCTTAGCAGTAGCTCTTGGGCTGAAGTGCAGTAAAAAATAGAATCTGAATGATAGAGGCTGAAAAAGCCACTGGTGATGGTTCACTTGTTTGAAGTGGGCTACAGCCAGTGTGCTTCACAGCACACACAGAAATACACACACACACACACACACACACACACACACACACACACACACACACACACACACACACACACACACACACACACCGGCTGTAAGACCCGCTGTTGAGAACTGGAGGTCTGCTGCAGTCAGTGCCATTTGGGAGAATACATGCTTCCAGATGTCCTCTCTGTAATTAGAGTTAGACTCAGTAAATGAGAGGTTGGATCTTGGGCTGGTCCAGGCTGAGGCCCTCCCTGACTATTTAAGCTGCTTTCCAGCACTGTCCAGATTTTTATGGAAATTCTAGTCTCTGCAACCACATTTTCAAATAACATCAGCAGAGAAAGCAGAAAGACTTGAGGTAAGGTGGTAACAGCTTTCATCAGATGTCTTTGGATAATATACTTTGGTTAATGTTAATTCCATTTCTGATTTGTTACTCTAGAGGATTTCTTAGATTTATCAGAATTATTGCTGTATTTTGTCACATGTAGTGAAGAACAGCAGTGAACATAAGATTAAGGAAAGCAGTCATATATGAGGTAAAAACAAACAAACAACCAAACGAAAAAAAAACTTCATCTTCTTTTCTTGCTTAGGTGTTCAAAATGTCAATCGCCCAGGCAGCGGCCAAGGCCATGCTATCTGATGCCCTGCTGCGGGATGACTCTGGGATACACCGTATCAGCCACCTGGAACTGGAGCTTCCTCTTGACAAGGTCATCAAGTTTGTGTCTGTGGGCCTTCCGCTGATGCTGGTGTGCATGGCATTTGCCCGTGAAATCTCCCTGGGTGAGCAACTCTGTGTGTTTTTTTTATACTATGTCAGGACATTTGTTTTGTATTCCATTTGCTTTTGCCCTTAATTATACCCTCATGAATATTATAGGTCTTTTTTTCTCCATGCTCTTATTGGATTTTGTGGTCCTTGTTTTAGCAATGTTAATAGTCCTCCTTGTACACTAATCTTGTACTTTTTGTTCCTAAATGTCTTTTTATTCATTTGCATTTAGCTGAATTCATGATAAGGATGAGTCTCATACTTAGCGGAATAGACCTAATATTTCTAATATTACTAATATTTCTGCTGCTCTTCAAACTACCCCCCCCCCCTCCTTAATAGGGTTCTTAACTTTTTTTAATCTCTACAGATTTGCAGGTTTGATAAAACAGAGTTTTATCCCACATTCCCTCTTACAATACGTATACAAGGAAATTTAATATAAAGAACTGTAAAACAAAGATATTAATTACTCAGTCAAGGAAGAGGAAAGATTTAAACATCTGTCATAAAAGGAGGACTGTAACGGCTGACTCCATTAAGACCCCCTCAAAGCCTCAACAGTACATGTTATGCAACATTGACAAGACATCATGAAATTACTGAAAACAAGAAATAACAAAGGGTTTAAAACTCCATTCAGCACTTTATTGGTTTTACTGCCATTTCTTCTGCTGTCAGAGGGGAAAATAAAATAAAAAAATAATTTAAGTTGAACAAGCACACAGATACTATATTCCCGGCCATTCATAACAAAAAGAGCACAGCTGACAATCATAAATATACTTGGCAGGTCCACAAGTGTATTGCTGGAGAGACTGACTGCCTTGACCTTGAACTAAACGTCTTCTCTACAGAGCCGGTGTGCAATCAGCCTGATGCGCCTGATACTAATTGAAACAGGGGATGATTGAGAGGAGTGTTCACTAACGGTGGCAAGCTGTAATTACCAGCCAAAGTTTTTCTCTAGCAGCTCCCCTCTATTTAAGTCAAATGAGAGGATGTGTTGATTAACCAGAGGAGGGGATGGGGAGTGTGTGTGTAGGACATGACATGGTCCTGAGATTCACAGCTCATCTGCTGCATCTTGCTGCTTATCTGCTGGCTTGTCAGTTTCACAACAGTGCCTGAGTGTACTGTTGTCTGGAGTCCGGTTTACTTGCACCTGTGCTCTTAGCCAAGAAGCCTTGTTTAAAGCACAAATGTGGAGGCGATCTGCCAATATTAAGTGAGGATTGAAAGGAGGTGATAGAAGCAGGGACAGAACTTTTTTCAACTCCCTCACTTTGTCAAATGGCTTGCACAGGTAGGGAACTGAAGGGGAAAATATTGTTATAAGATTTCATGAGAAGGCATGCTCTGTTGTTTTTGTTTATAATTTTTTTTTTATTTAGGAATTATTTAGCAATATGTAACAAGCTGCATGAAACCATAATTGGCATGGTTAGTACATAATAATAATAATTATAACAATGCTTTCACAGCATGTCTTTTATCCAGTCTTCCTTCTTTCTCCCCAACCGGTCGTGGCAGATGGCTGCTTCACCCTGAGCCTGGTTCTGCCGGAGGTTTCTTCCTCTTAAAAGGGAGTTTGTCTTTCCCACTGTTGCCAAAGTGCTTGCTCATACCTGGTCGAATGATTGTTGGGTTTTTCTCTGTATGCATTATTGTAGGGTCTACTTTACAATATAAAGTATCTTGAGGTGACTGTTGTTGTGATTTGGCGCTGTATAAATAACACTGTATTGAACTGAATTGAAAAACTCCTGGGTTCTAATCCACCATGTGGCTGTGTGGAGCATGTTCTCCCCATGTCTGCTTGGGTTCTTTCTGGGTCCTTCAGCTTCCTCCCACAGTCAAAAGACAAGGGACTGAGTTGAGTTAATTGGTGATTCTAAATGTGTACGCATGGTTGTCTGTCTTTCTGTGTTAGCCCTGCAACAGGCTGGCGACCTCAGTATACTCCACCTCAACCACTGGGATAGGTTCCAACAACACTGTGATCCTGAATTGGATAAGTGGAAGACACTGGATGACTGGGTTATAATAACAAACACAAAGTCATAGATATCAGATGTTTATTTGAATTCTGTGTCAATGTGACAATACAAGCGCTCTCCTTGTATTTTTAAATATCTATATTAAAAATCATGACCATTTCAATAATTTTAGCACTTAACTAGGGCTGAATAATTACAAAAATATGCACACCCATGAGATAAGTGGGCCATGCACTGTAATCGTGAGGTGGAGTGGTGAGAGAAATTATATCCTGGCAGTAGAGTAGTGGCAGCATATTTGTACTTATAGAGAGCTGGCCAAATGTGGAGGGTGCAAGGATAAAACAGACTGTTTTTCTTGCAAAGCTGCAAGTAGGTGGGGCACACTTTGATGTCTTCTAACTCTAGCTCTCTGTTTAAGGGTGGAGCACCCTTGAGAAATGACAGATGGGTGTGGGTGGACGATATGTGGTAATATAAAGGTGAACTAAATATAAGGTGGGTGAGCATAAATTTGGAACACAGTCACCCAGAGTTTTTCTTTTTCTTTTAAATGCCATGTTGCCACTTGGAAACATATGATTTCTACAGAGATCTATTCCAGTGAAAGGGAAAGGGCATGCAGAACCTCAGATGTACAGCATGTGTCTAGCATTGGACTTTTAGGATGGAAAACTCTGTGTGTGTGTGTGTGTGTGTGTGTGTGTGTGAGAGAGAGAGAGAGAGAGAGAGAGAGTGAGAGAGAGAGAGAGATTGCTACTGTGCAGTGGCTTACAGGCATATCGACAAAACAGAATCAACTGATGTTGCATGAAGTAATTTTCCATATTTTCACATCAGGTTATAGATCAATATTTGTATATTCTGCAGGGCCTCAGATCAGCTGTTTTCCTCCCAGTAACTTCACTGTGAAGCAGGCCAGCTATGTAGACACATACTGCTGGGACTCTCTCATGCATCATGAGTTTGACAGTGATGGGAACTTCGAGGAGCGCTCCCTCTGGGTACACAAAGTGAGTTCAAAGATTCTGATCAAGCACTCTTGAATGTTATTCCTGCCTAGAGTGGATGATAAACCACTGAAACCCCTGCAAAATTTCAGTCAAAAATGTCAGTGTACCACATTTCTGAGTCAAGGATTGATTTAGTTTAGTTTTTTCTAAAAACCCTTTACAAATCATTCACGCTTCTTCATTTGTAATACTGAGTTATTAATAAAAGATGAGTAGTGAGACTGGCTGTTTTTTTGTTTCATCTATACGATTGGGTGTTTCTTCTCCATTTATTCCTAATTTCTGTTGTCATTGTCTGTCCAGATGTTCCCTTACTCTCTTCTGGCCATGGCCGTGCTGATGTACCTCCCAGCTCTAATCTGGCGCCAGCTTGTCATGCCCACACTGGGATCAGACCTGCTCTTCATAATTGATGAACTGGACAAGTCCTACAACCGCTCAGTCCGAATGGCCCAAAACATTCTGGATATGCGCCAGAACACTAAGAACCCGCTGACGTTTCAGGCTGAGTTGCAGCGGTAAGGGACTTATGATTGTTAGTTTGTAAACACAAGTGTTCATACGCTTTGAGTAGCTTCAGCGTATGATTATTGATTCACTCACATGTCTAGTTGTATAAATCTCCAAGGACTCCTGTGATAAAACTAGGTCATTGCAGCAGCAGTAAAAAGTATCTGTCATTCAGAGGATACAAAAGTGATGCTATTCTGTCTCTTGATAAACTAGGAAAGCTAAGAGCAATCGCTTCCTCTCCCACAGCAACTACCCTTGTTATACCCTTAAGCAAAGCGCTTAGCTACCAACAGTCTCAGTACTGTTGGTATTGTGGTCAGGAACTCCTAGGAGCCAAAAGTAGAACATTGTGGTTGTGTTGGGTGGCTCCCAGCTGGGTGTATTTGTAGCAGTACGACTATGGTTATAATGCTGAGTTTGTTCTTGTGTCATTGCAGGGCCAAAAAGAAGCGGTACTTTGAGTACCCCCTTCTGGAGAGACACATGCAGTGCAAACAAAACTCGTACTTTCTTGTTAGCATGCTTTTCTTGCGGGGCTTCCTCCTCCTGATCTTCATGACTGCTGCCTGCCTGTACCTGGCCTACTTCCATCTGTCTGCCTTCCTGCAGGATGAGTTTAGCTGCTTCGTACGCACAGGGATGCTGCGAGATCAGAACTGGATCCCTGAATTGGTTCAGTGTAAAATGATTGGCCAGTTAGTCTTTCAGGTGATAAGTGTTGCTAATGGTGCCATCTATATCCTATTGGCACCTATCGTCCTCTTCAGCCTCCTTCGACTCTTTGTTTGGGATACCACCTTCATTTCTATCTATGAGGTCCTCCCAGCGCTGGACCTCATCAACAGACGACGGCTAGGTTGCCCACTGAACGACCTCAATGTCCTCTTGCTCTTCTTGCGTGCCAATATAGCTCACTTGAAGTCCTATGGGCAGGTGAGGGCTTTGTGTTCTCTGGCACCCCCACAGGTGGGAAACACCACAGCACAACAAGGTTTACATGCAATGCTGACCCAAGAGGAAATAGAGGAGCGTGAAGAGGCAGCAAAGGAGCTTGCTGAGGAAGTTGGGGAGGCCAGGGAGGAAGGGAAACTCAACTTAGTGGACATCATGACTATTCTGGGAGCAGCACAGGGAAGAGTGGTGAACTGCAATGAGAAGAGGCCTCTGGTGGAGGAGAACATGAGTCTCGGTACCGTAACACTTATCTACACACTCAAACGCCTTCTGCTAGTGGCTATTTTTGTCTACATCATTTGGGATGTACAGAAAATCATTAAGTGACCTCCAGACTACAGACACAGGTTCTAAAAAGGGAATAACAAATGCTTTACATATATAGTAGGGTGGCTTTCGCAGTGCTCATTGCATAGAAATGAAGGTCATGTCCAACAGGACTTTAAGGAAACAGTTTGATAAGCAGTGGCAACTAAAGAATCCAAGTCACAATATTTTTTCTGTGTGGTTTTAAAATGCACTGGTTTTTGTCTTCCTGTATGTAACCACAGCAGAGCACCTACGTTTCTAAAAGAGTCTTTTCAAAACACTGGCTTATGCTTAGATCAATAGATAGGTTGATAGATAGGTAGTTATAGAGTTGTGGTACTTCCTAGTCCTAACTGCCCTCTCCGTCTCTTTACAGAGCCAAACCACCAGGGGTACCATGAGTTGAAGGAGACTGCACCATTTAGTCATTACTAGGCCTCCTATGGACTTAATCAATATGATAACATGGGGGAATAAGAAAGGGAAGGGGTGGGCTGAAAACAAAACAAAACAAAAACATTTTTTGAGTTATAATGCAAAAAGTTCTGGCTGTAAATGTCAATGGAGCAGGATTTGTCAGTTTTCTACAATATCTGCCACTGAATTTCTTTGTGTCTCTCAGTATAGGCGACTAAATTACTAAAGGACAGTGTGCAAGAGAACACTTTTTGACAACATGACATTTGTCAGAAATCAGAATTCCATAAATATACAGTCCATACAGTACGCTACTGTACACTCCTGATTTCCATCAAGACACAAAAGAACATATTCAGTGGCAGCTATGGGTTCTATTCATTTTCCGCAACTTCCATTGCATAATTTTATACAAGGTGAGGGTATTGAATATTTTATTTGATGTATTCCTGTCTTTTATCCTTTGTTTTCTGTGAATTACAGACACTTGTATTCTATATATTTCCAAATAAATAAATACTGTTTTTATTTAGTTGTGTGTTTTTTTAATCAGAATGAAACCACACGAGTCGCAGTTTTGCATTTTACATTTATCAAAGAGCTTCTACTCTACTACATCAAAGTCATACTGAGCTCTTTATTAAAGGCTGACTGAGAGCCACTCATTTTAAAAGTGATTTTATTTTTATTTCACACAATTCTGTTCTTTCTCAATGCACAAATAACAGACACTTGTAAGTAACAGTAAACACACACAAATTAATTACACTGAGGTCAAAGCCAATTCATCTGAAATGGAAATCGTAATGTATAAAATTACCAAAATGTAATTAGATTCTAGACTTTACATTATTTATTATTTCACCAGTTCTTACAGGCATCATATGCAATACTCGTATACTTGTGTTATGTTCTTAGGTAAATTGAACATTCCAAGAAACGTGGCCCCCCTCTCCAACACCACCCAAGAAAGAGCCAAAACTGTAGCAATCTCTCTCTTTTAAAATGCTATGTAGTCATTTATTTATCTCTAAAGGTCCCTAAGCTTCCCTACCAAACAAAAGTCAACCAAAAAACAATTTGCTTTTCTAATGTTCTACTTTGAAAAACAGGAGAAAACTGAGTTCAACAGAAAAAGCTTCTCACTCCTACAAGACTGCTACAGTAGACAATAAATATATACATTGAAAGGGTTACAAATGACCTATTTCACAAAGCTATTTACAATTATTTACAATGGAATACTCATATTTTGTATTTTAAATACGCCGGTACATGTATTCCTTTACTCCCCAACACTGATCAAGACACACCCATGTCCCACCTGAGATAGAGGAGAGAGAGGAGTCACACACACATATATGACCCAGATGTTCCTGGGTCATAACAACTTCTTTAGAATGAGATGGTGGAGTAATTGTACAGAAAAACTTTCAGTGTTTCAACAGAGCAAGTAGTTTACCCAGAGTTGTCTTTGAGCATCATTATCTGTGTGCTTCTGAGCAACCAAAAGACCCACAAGAAGAGTTGTGTCACCTTGACCGACTGTTCTATAAGACAAACCCAGAATCGCTGCTGAGGTGAATTTTCCACAGATTAAAGAATGCAATTATTTTGATATAGTCAAAGACAAAAGCAGGGAGGTTGTTGGGCGGATAATGGAGACCATGGGTTCAAAGGAATGCAATGCAGATCTGAGACTTATAATGAACAAGCTCCCTCTTTGGAAGTCCAATTAGAAACAGTGCGTTTCAGGATTTGGGACGACTGCAGAATGTAATGTTTTTCTTTCTGTTCTTTGAAGCAGAAAGTCATGGACCACAGAGCACTTTCAGTCAAGACACTTTTCAGCTTTCATATATTCTGGCTGGATAGGCTTTCTGAACTTTAAATAAAATATGCCACTTGTACTGGATACCAGGTTTCTGTATGCTAATTCCACAGGTCTCTTTTAACCATTGCACTTCATAGCACTTATCTTCCTCTAAGAGATCTAGGAACACTTATTCATGCCTTCATCACCTCTAGACTGGACTATTGCAATTCTCTCTATTTGGGTCTTCAACACTCATCTCTCCATCGCTTGCAGTTAGTCCAAAATGCCGCTGCACATCTTTTAACAGGTGTTAGAATGTATGAACGCATCACTCCAGTTTTAGCAAATTTACACTGGCTCCCTGTAAAATATCGTATTGATTTCAAGATTCTTTTACTTACTTTTAAAGTTTTAAATAATATGGCGCCTGTTATTTAAACGAACTCCTCAACATGTATGACCCCAAAAGAGCACTGAGATCTTCTAGCCAGATGCTCTTAGCACAACCAAGGTCTCGATTGAAGCATAGAGGAGATCAGGCCTTCGCAGTAGCAGCACCCAGACTCTGGAATAATCTGCCAGAGGAGATTCGTACTTCAGAGTCTATTCAGTCTTTTAAATCGCGTGTTAAAACTCACTTTTTTACTTTGGCTTTTAATTCGAGTTCAGTATGAGTACTATCAGGCCTGTTTTATGTTTTTATTGTTAATTCACTGTCTTCTTATTTATCTCTATTAGTTTCTAATTTATCTATATTTCTATTGTTTTCTCTTGTTTTTAACCAATTGTGAAGCACTTTGGTCAACTGTTGTTTTTAAATGTGCTATACAAATAAATTTTGAATTTAATAGCATTTTTGCTGCTATAGATTTTTGTATGTTTTATTATGCTTAAAACAGTTTTTAATATTTTCATCCTGTGTTGAGCAAACTGCAATGAAATTTCATTTACTAAATGACAGTAAAAGTAATTTAGTATATTTTTGTCTGTGTAGAAAAGCAGCTCTCTGATTCAGGCCACTCGAGGGCACCATTGAGTCATACTAAAATAATGCTGAAATAATGCTGCTAAAATATTATATATATATTACAATAAAAATCTGAATATATAGAATGAAACCTGATAATATAGAATGAATGAACTTCATGTTTGGGGGTTAGGTTTTTCTGAATTCTCTGCCTCTACAAAATGGCATCAGCTGAACTATTTCAGTACTTTGTAGAGTTTGACAACTGTTCAAACTGCATATGGTACAAATAATTTGGAGTCTTTATTGCGTCACCTTGAACATCATATTTTTATTTAGCAACATTTCTAATGCTAATGAATAATGTTCAACAAAATGTTTCTGGGAGAAGATTATGCACAATTCTTGAGGGAATTTATCAATCACTGATGGAGATGTCAACTGAGGTAACACTTCAAGCAGAAGCTGAAGCACATGATATGGGGTCATTACACCATTTTACATCTCAAAGAGGAAGGCCAAGGAAGGAAGGAAGGAGGCCAGGGATTGGTCAGTACCACGGTCCAGGATGACACAACAAAGATCCATGACCAGGGCTGGACTGGGATAAAAAATCGTCCCGGGCATTTTGACTAGAGACCAGCCCATCAGGTATTATAGGAAAAGCCATAATGCCTTTGAATGAAAACAAACGCTGTTGTGACAGTGACGTTCACTGTCTTGTTGGGATATATGTATGATTTCTATACATTTTACACCAGATGACCACTTTGGTTGTAAGATTCGGATAATTATTTATTAAAAGCTAGACATTTTAAATGAGAATAAGAAAGAAAAGCATTTCTTTGTGCTCCCTTTCCCTGGAAATGCCCTACCTGCACCCCTGGCATAACTTTGGTAGACCTGCCCCTGGACAGTTACCAGCTGTCAGTTATGTAGAAAAGAATCCTGGTGTTATTTGTCTCTCAGAAACAGTTCATAACTTGCCTTTGGCCAATCCACCACCTTTCATTGTTTTTACTGTTACAAAAAACAAACAAACAAAAAAACCCCATCAGCCCATAAAAACAAAAAATCACCATCGGTCCACCGGGCAAAAGTCCAGCTGTGTCCATGAATACATCAGGAAGATGGCCCAACCGACTGCGTGCTCATTGAATGCCTCAGACAGTAGAAACCCAAAAAAGAGGAGGAAGACGAGGAATCATCATGGAAGGATCGGCCCCTGCACGGTAACCTTTGTAATATTTCAAACTGTTACTGTTTGATTACTTACTACTATACTGTACCCTCAATTATACAATAAATTAGTACACACCATAGCCAATTAGAAGAAGTCTTCCAAACAGGAAAGGAGCCAAATAGTCAGTAACCCTCATTGAACCCTCTCAGATTGAAGAGCCATTCATGTTCAGAAGGCGGTGTAAATCTTCACTTTGCATTTATCTCAGGTTTCCTTTCAAACCTGCTTGCCTTCTTCCAAGAGACTAATCTGTCTTTTTTTCTTCATTGAGTTTAAATCAAGTGTCACTTAATTTCTTTGTATAGCTGCTAACATACAGTCCTTCTTCCCCACAAAAAGAACAGTTGCTGCTGCACTGCTTTTAATACAATGTGACAGCACAATCTGCAAAATTAGATTTTATGAACTGATTATACATTGAACTATGTAGTGTTGACTGAGCTATTAGAGATTCATTTCTCAAAATCTTTAACGGTTTGGTGACATAGACACAATTTCTACATTTTATTCTACTGAAGGTCTTTAAGACTGCAATAATGTGTAATGCAATAAGCTATGCAATGATCTAAAACAGCAATAGCCTGATAAACTTGATAAGCTATATCCAGAACAAGATGAATAATGTTATTGTTTACTTGGCTCATAATATATATTCTGCAGTTTTTATTATTTCTTCTTACCAGTCTATGCCAACAAAGAGTAACTTTGAAGCCAAGTACAGCTGTCAGCAGGAGATTTAAAAAAATAATGTCTATGAAACTGGAACTTTTCATGATGAACAACTTAATTGCCCAGAGGTATAAACTTTCTATCTAAACGTACAAGGTTATTGGATGGTGAATCACAAGCAGAAGACAGACAGATCTGAAGCAGGTTTCTCACAAATGATCATTACCTTTGGTCACCCTGAAGGCTGTTAATATCTTTTCTGCCCATGTGAAGGACACTTTGGTTCTCAAAAACAATTTGCTTTTCATTGAGAAAGATGC
The DNA here is from genome assembly GCF_036321145.2 of Pelmatolapia mariae. Classification (NCBI taxonomy): domain Eukaryota; kingdom Metazoa; phylum Chordata; class Actinopteri; order Cichliformes; family Cichlidae; genus Pelmatolapia; species Pelmatolapia mariae. The sequence goes on along the minus strand of NC_086236.1, from coordinate 32,484,074 downwards.
AGTGACAATATCAAGGACATAATTAATGCAAGGTTAAAAGTGGCATGCTGAATCTTCAATCCTTTTCACTTTTATTGTTCCATTGGATTAAAAAAAAGCTATTCTACTATGAACCAGAGAGAGTACTACTCGAAGCACAATGTGTTTTTTTCTGTCCTTGGTTTGTCCTTGCAGGATATATTGCAGAACTGGGCTGTCAGTATGACAAAATAGCCGTATGACATGCCCATATCTACTAATTTCTGCATGTTCACAGGAATGTACAGCATTTACATTACTACAGATACTGTGGCAATCCGTCCGTCAGTCTCCGACTTTCTTTTTATTTGGCAAGTAAAAAAACTACCATATTCATGAAAGACACACTACAGGACTATCTTACCAGCCTTAAAATAAAAATAAAAATGAAATAAAATGCAGCAACAGAAATACTTTTTGTTTTCTAAATAAAAGTTAAAATTCCATATTTATCAATTCATTTGCTGATATAAAGCCACATGTCTCAATAACAGCATTTCATGTTTTCTCCTTTTAAAAATACAACAGTTTAGTTGTTTGTAAATTCCTTACAAACAACAAACCTCTAAGCAGGCTACTATTGAGTAAATTAATATTAACATACATGATTTTATGTATAAATGAGACTGCATTTACAGAACACCAAGCCTCCCTAACTCGAGCCATTTCTTTACTCCAGACTCTTGACACTGACAAGCTGCTTATCTCAAGTGTCAAAGTCAAGTACAGCTGTCAGCAGGTAAGGATGTAGGATGACACAAAAATGGGGTGTGGGGGAGGGCTTACATTGTATTTCAGTCACTACTGTCAGCCCCTGACACTGATAGTATCCTGAAAAATGGAGATATATGTCTTCTCTACTCCAGTGTTCAGAAGCAGAGCACAACATACTGCATCTTTTTGGCAGATATAGTCAGTCATTTACATATTTCAAAATAATAAGCAGCTTGCCTGAAAAAAATAATAAACTTCAACCTTTTAACTGCAAGTGTCATAACAAGACGCTGTCCTAGTATACATGTTGCAGACTACGAACACATTTAATGAAAGACAAACCTTTGTTCAGACAAAGGAGTACAGCAGAAAAAAAAGTGCATGAGAATATATACAGAAACACCATAAACACAGGGAAGCACAACAAGGAACACAAACTGATCAAGGGGTTAAATAGATACAAGAGGCAATCAAGGGACGGGAACCACCAAGGTCAGAGACACAACTTAAATAAATCTATGATAACGAGAATAAATATTCATCAACAGAACCTGAAAATCCAAACTCAAAATGCAGGGTTGAAAACCATCTGCATATTGCTACTGGTAATGCTCTGGGGATTTCTTTTCTATGTTTAGTTTTATGGTTTAATGAATACTTTATCTTGTTCATTGTGTTTATTTTTAAGTCTTAAGTGAGACAGATAAAGAACTGAAGGACTCAACAGCTTTTGGACTCTGATAACATATTCTTTGGCTTGGAAATCAACTCTACTCCTTTATTTGCATAACTGGAGTTATGAACGTCTCTAAATGGCAGTACTTACATCGAGATCACTACCAAAATCTAGTAATTAGTCCCATCTGTCCAGCAGATTTCATTGGATGTCTGTTCTTATGCTGTTGATATTTCCTGCCAAGAGACAGACCAGTTATATATAACTTATGCAATAGCAGTGCAACTTATTTGATTCCATCCCTTACACAAACAATATTGATTCTAATTATGTAACCATACACTTAAATCCTTACTGCTTTAACTTTAACTGCCAGTATGTCTAAATGTAATATAAAAAGTCTGGTGATGTATGATCAAAACAGATGATAAAATGACTTCGAGAAGTGGCTGTTGAAAATAAATTTTTCTAGTGCATAGGATAAGATAAGATAAGATAAGATAAGATAACCTTTATTAGTCCCACACGTGGGAAATTTGTTTTGTCACAGCAGGAAGTGGACAGTGCAAAAGTTATGAAGGACAATTAGAATAAAATAAGATAAGAATAAATACAGTACACAACTGTACAGAATAGAATAAAAATAGAATACTATATACAGTAGAATAAAATAGAATAAAATATACAATAGGATAAAAATAGAATACAAATGCTATATACAACAGAGTGAAAAATACAATGGTGCCAGAAAGATTATTGCACATTTGTGTTATTGCACATTTGTGGATGTGTGTGTTTGATCAGTTAAAGTCTTTGTTGTACAGTCTGACAGCAGTGGGGAGGAAAGACCTGCGAAATCTCTCCGTCCCACACCGTGGGTGCCGCAGTCTCCCACTGAAGGAGCTGCTCAGTGCTGTCACAGTCTCATGCATGGGGTGGGAGATGTTGTCCAGCAGGGATGACAGCTTAGCCACCATTCTCCTGTCACTCACAACCTCCACTGGGTCCAGAGGGCATCCTAGAACAGAGCTGGCCCTTCGGATCAGCCTGTTCAGTCTCTTCCTGTCCCCAGCAGAGATGCTGCCACCCCAGCAGACCACACCATAAAAGATGGCTGAGGCCACCACAGAGTCATAGAAGGTCTTCAGGAGTGGGCCCTCCACTCCAAACGACCTGAGTCTCCGCAGCAGGTACAGCCTGCTCTGCCCTTTCCTGTAGAGGGCGTCTGAGTTATGAGTCCAGTCCAGTTTGTTGTTCAGATGAACACCAAGGTACCTGTAGCTGTCCACAGTCTCAATGTCCATACCTTGGATGTTCAGTGGTTGCAGTGGAGGATGTTTGTGCCTGCGGAAGTCTACCACCAGCTCCTTGGTTTTACTGGCATTGATCTGGAGGTAGTTCAGCTGGCACCAGTCCACAAAGTCCTGAGTCAGTCCTCTGTACTCCTTGTCGTCCCCATCAGTGATGAGGCCGACTATAGCAGAGTCATCAGAGAACTTCTGCAGGAAGCACTGGGTGGAGTTGTGGGAGAAGTCTGCAGTGTAGATGGCATGCACAAGTGCCAAATTTCACAGAATCAGTATGTATTAATATTGGCAATTAATAATGTAAACACTCCATGCACACAAAATAAAATGTTCCTAAGCCTCAAAAACATCCAGCAGAATAAACCACAGCAGTACTCAGATGAGACCTGTTCAGCCTTCATGTGCCTACGATGTAGATGCTCACCCTGAGTGTGGTACTTTTTTACCCAGCCCTTGACAAATCACAGAATATGTTTGATGTGCTCTATTTGAAGACAGATGATTTTCAAAGGCCTAAACTCATTTGCATGAATAGAGCACTTAGAAACAGTTTGACCTCTGCCTTGTGGCTGCAAATTCAATTAGCTGTGGTGTCCAGTGGTATCAGTAGACAAGCGCAAAACCAAATTAATCAAGGAGCACAGAGTGGAGTTGCTGAAAGCGCAGGTTTCTGTGATTGCCCAATTATGTAAAACTAGTCAAGCAAAGTTTAATCTGTTAGTGTATTTCAATAATACAAGCTCGAGTCCTCTACTAGAGGCCTGGGATCTTGAGGGCCCTGTGCAGTGTCATTTTTGTTCCAAGGACTGCACTCCTCTGGACAAAGATGTCATTCCAGGAATCTGCTGGAGCTGCTTGGCCAATTGGGCGTCAGTATCCTGAGTGCTTCGATTACCACAGGGACCACTGTTGCCTTCACCCTCTACATCTTCTATAGCTCCCCTCTCAGCCGTTGGTATTTCTCAAGCTGCTTGTGTTCCTTCTTCCTGATGTTGTTGTCACTTTGTATAGCTACATCTATCACTATGTCCTTACTTCTCTGCTTATTCACCACTACTATGGCTGGTTATTTTAGCCATCACCAATTTATCTCTGTGTATCTCAAAGTCTCACATGATCTTAGCTTGGTTATTCTCAACAACCCTAGGGGGTGTATTGCATTTTGACCTTGAGACTTCCAGGCATATTTGGAAAAGATGTTCCTGATACTATGCCAACCACTTGGTTATGGCATCATGTGTATGCCATACACATGATGCCATGTCCTGGTTAAGAGAATTTTTCAGCCTGTTAATATCAGCTTTTTCTCATTGTTGCACTGCCTGGAATCTTGCCCGGTGTGGCACACCCCAGCCACTACTGATTCTCTGCTTAGAGCTCGTTCCTGTGCTGCCATTATTAGTGCCTTTGTGCTGTCTTTCAGTCCAGCTTTGTCTAGCCCAGGGGTCTCAAACTCAAATGAGCCGCGGGCCACTTCTGGCACCGTCATCTCATTGGAGGGCCACTTTAGTGTCCAAGTAGTACAGAAAAACAAAAACACTCACTAATATTTCCTAAAAATGTAGTGTTTTGTTTGTTTTATTTAATTCCAAATATTGTGTAACAAGACAACGTTCATGTTTTTGCAAACATGAACGTAATTTTTTTTCTCACTCTTAACTATCTGAAGCCTTTCAGTTTCATTTGTCATATGCAAGTTAGCACAGGGTCAACATTGCAATGAAATGTATTTGACGAGCAGAAGACGGTCACTCAGCAGTATAGTACAGTATAGTACAGTAGTTTCACTGAACTACCAAATAAACAGCTCTTTCTGGCCAGACACGTGGCAGCACTTTTGCTACAATTTTGTTTGTATTTAACAAAATAAAAATGCAGGCATAAGCATACACATTAGTTTTTGACTGCAAGTGAAAATTGTTTTCTTTCCAAATAAATCTCTCACTGAACTAACACAGCCCTCAACATGTTTGCACTCTCTTGTTACCTCGGCCAGGCCCGCAGCTCCGAACCATAGTAAGGAGACCTCTGGCTAATTGTGCCAAAAACTGATTGCCAATGTTTCTGTGTATTTTTTTATGTGTAATATCTTTATGTATGTTGGCAAATAGACTTCGGTGAACAGCGTTTACAAAGGGGTTATATATAGAATTAAGAAATTATCTGTTTTTTCAAGTATCTTTACAACTCTGTGTTATCCCAGATAGCAAGGAAACATTGAAACAATGTTGAGTCAATATCAGGCGACGTCATTGAAGCAACGTTGAAGTGTGACGTTGACCCAACATCACTCTTGCACCCATTTTTAACGTTGAAACAACGTCAGGTTTTGATGTTGAATCAATGTTGAAACCTGACATTGATTCGACGTTATATTTTCTAACACTGTTGACATTGAAACAATGTCAGATTCTGATATTGAAACACTGTTGAGATATGGTATTGATTTTCCACCTCTTTCGCACAGTTGCTTTTTATTGAAAAAAAACAAAAAACCAAAAAAGGTCAATAGACATGTATCATTTGCAAAATACTTTATTAAAAGACAAAGTTTCCTATTTACATTTCTATGTTTCACGTCACTTTTTATTATTTACTCCGGGATGGGGATGGATGATGTGCTTCCTGCGCGCCACCCGTACGATCTGGAGCATATCTGAGCCATTTCTGGACTGCTTGAGCAAAGACCAACTCAGACATAGAGTTCGCCCCTACCTGCTGCGCCAGGCCATCTAGGACAAAAAATAGACACACACACAAAAAAAGGGAATTAGAGCACATGAATAAGCTCTTGTTAATTGTCTTCAGCAGGGAGAAAGTATGTAAACTCCTAGGCTGATAAACATGAAAGTCACCAGGCGGAAATCAGCAAACTGCCGCATTTGATTCCCAAAGAGCTATAAGCTGAAAATGCGATATGTCTTAGCATGGTGTGCCGTGTATCCTTTAAAAAAAAAAGAAGAAAACATGGGTCCTCGGGCTGTACAAAGTGTACAACCCGAGGACAAAACAAGCCGAAGACCAAAGACTCCATCTCCAGATTAACCGGACATGAAAGACTTGTTATTAAGAAAGACAAAGTAATATAGCAAAAAACAGACATAGGAAATGTGAAACGCACCCAGCACATCAATTGATCCCTTTATTGTTCACTTTAGGCTCATAAAACTACAATAAATGTTAAAACTTACCAAATATGCATCTGCACGGCGCTGTCTCTTTAAATGCCCTTTTTTGCTTTGTCTGGTCCTTGTTTTTTTTCCCCTGTCCAGTTGAGTACAGAGGCCAGCTCCTTTGTAATGGCATAAACCATTACACGGCGGACTCGCACCTCCAGTGTGGTCCAGCACCACCAATCAACGCAAAGCGTCTCACCTATAGACACATTTTATGAGATGGAATTAGCGAGTCTCATGTCTTAAATGTGTATGCAAGTGCTTGTGTGTTTACTTCATGTAATTGATGATAGAAACATGTCATTTAGTTTTAGCTAAAGCCTGATTTTCAAGTCATACAAAGAATAAACAAAAGTATTGGCAGTGCAATGTATTTCTATTCCCTTTTGTTGGATATTCATTTGTTAGTTCTTGTAACTGCTAAAAGTGTTTACTAGTTTTTGCCTGTCACATATATTTGTTATACCATGTAAACTGTGAAATTCCAAGATTTTCAAACTTGCCTTGCAATAGTGGCCTCACAGAGTCTCTGGAATCTACAGAAAAAAAAATCACAACAAGATGACATTCAGGAGTATAAACTGGTGTTTTGAAGATAAGAGTACAATGACATTGTGATGCAGCTTTAAAGCTTTTTTAAAAGCATACCATCTATAGGGAAGACATCAGACTCTGCATGCTGGCGAGATCGCAAAGCTGTGTCGGTTTGTGCCGGAGTGGCGAAAGGTGCCGGAAGCTGGGTGGGGCATTATGATGGTTGCTATCAGTGGGCTGGGGGGCAGACTGCGGAGTGATGAGGGCTGTTTAGAAAAAGATAATTTTTTAAGTATTTAAGAATACAGACAACTTGTCAAAAAAGTTTCCTCGTGTCAGACACAGATATGTACACAGACACTAGACAGTATTTTATTACCTGGTATTTTCACTCGAGGGGCCTGGGGAAACCGTTTTTTTGTAGGCTTTCCCCACAAAAAAACTCATCCTCTGAGTCCGTATATGTGTACAGGGGATTTGGTCTAAAGAAAATAAATTAAAAACAGTCTTAAGTAATTGTAAATATGCTTTTGGCATATTGTTTCCTAAAGTTAGTTTGATTTCTAACAACACACACAGGAAACAGAGACGTGCAAGAAGGTACAGCATACAATGAATTTTTGAAGTGCACAAGTGTACACGGCTTTGCATGTTTAAAAAGTTTACAAACTTCCACTTTTTGGACTATATTATGTGGCGATATTGCAGTATGCAAGCACCACAGATATGTATAAAAGACAAGATCATAAATTCTTAACAATCAAAGATATGTTTGTGAATAAAAAGGTTTTACTTGTGCTTTCTTTTAAGACTGGTCTGGGTTTCTTCTTCGGACTGAAGGTCAGACGTATCACAGCGTTCACGTGGATATCTCTGAAGACTGCGTTCTGCTTCGTGAAATGTGCCTGGAAATACAAACACAATGTACGGCCAGACATACATTACGTGTGGACAAAAGGTGCAAACGCATAGAAAAATCAGCGGTTTCAAAAATACGCTGGTACGTGTGGACGTAGCCTTATTCATTATTCAAGGCACAAACGGAAAGTCATGTACGCGTGCAACGTAAAGTTAGGTGAGCGTGCAACGTACAGTCACGCATGCTGCGTGAGCATTCAAACTGAGTCTAAAGTTTTCGTGTGCGCATTGAAGCGAGTGCTCTCCAATCATCAAAAGTAACAAAGTCATTGAACACGTTTATACAGTTAACTTTACGTTTATCAATCATATATCACAGATTTAGAATTTTTTGTAGTACTAAGCAACTACAGAGCGAAAGTTTGGGTCAAGCGCCGAGGCGACGGCAAGAACAAAGGAAACCTCGAAGCGTTAAAGCTAGCTTTGTAAGGGAATATAACGAAGAAATTATGAAACGAAAATGTTTTCTTTGTTGATATACTTTGTTCGCAGTGCAATTTATTTGTTGCCGGATTGTAAGAAGTAGACACAATTTAAATAACAGTAAAAAAAAACTCGTTAATGTACAACATTAACAAGTTTTTTTTTACTGTTATTCAAATGCAAACATGGAAATACCAAGTAGGAAAAAAAATCATTCATTCTTACCTTATACTAATCATGGTGCAGGCCAGTGCAGTGCATGAACTGATGCCTTCTCCGGTCAATTCCGCTGAGAGTAAATTAAATGTCCCGCTCTACTGTAGAAGACAATGAATACCGGGGGAGGGGGTGGGGGTGTACCAATGTGAGAGGGGTGCTGCGGAATAGTCCAAGTGATCGCTGCTTTAACCCTTGTGCACCCGACCGGGGTCCTCGCACACCCCAGTCCCCTCGGGGGTACTCGCGCACCCCAGTCTCCGCCTAGGGGGGCGCGTATGTCCCCGACCGGCGTAATGGCTTTATACGTTTGTTAATAATAATAATAATAATAACAACAATAACAATAATAATAATAATAATAATAATAATAATAATAATAAAAATATACAACGCATTCTCCCCGACCGGGGTATTCGCACACCCCCAGCCCCGCCGAGTAACCCACAACCACCGTGGGGTCTTCGCCGGCGGACGGGCACACAACGGTTAACAGCGGCCTCCCACGGCCCGCCCTCGCCAACCCTGCCGCAAAAACCAACCTCTTTTTTATACCGAAACACCACGCCGCCCGGGAAACGCGCTCGGGCCGGCGTTGTCTTACTTTTCAATTACTTTGTTGCTGAGTACAAAAGAAAACGAGGTTGTCCAGTAGCCTAGTCATGGAGCTCCTCGTTCTCATGCGGGTCTCCTTGCGGAACGGGACGGAACGCAGCAACGCAGTTAGGGCAGTACGTAAGCGCACACCTGGAGCACACATGCGTGTGGCAGGAAAAACACACGATCTTGGTCTTAACGTCCTTGCTCCGGGGACAAACACGGCACCTCTGCCTTTTGACCGCAGGTCCCCTCGAATCGGTGTGATGTGCCTCGGAGACGCTTGCTCCTTCTCCTTCTAGTTGCACTTGCCGCCGCTCTCCTTGACGTGGGGCGCGCTGAAGCGTAGGCAGAACAAGCGCTTTGCCCAGACGCTCGAGGAACAGCCTTCGTTTGTTGAGTTTGCCCGACATCCAGTGCGGGTGGGTCTCCCTCCAGAGCACAAACGCATTGTAGGCCGCGACGTCCAGCATGTTGTGGAATAGGGCAACGGGCCACCTACAAGTCTTTCTCCTAGAGCTGTACGTACCCAGGACCTTGTCTAGGTTGTCGACGCCTCCCTTGGTGCGATTGTAATGCAGCACCATCGACGGTTTCGCGGGGGCTCCTGAGCGGTTGGGTTCGCAGCCGGGCTCAGCAAGGGACCCGGAGGACTCGAGGTAACGAGGAGAGGTGGTGAGGAGCAGTACGTTCTTGTTCTTCTTCGGCACGTAGGACATGACAACCTCGTGCGGCAACCGTTCGTTCGGATCACCGCGGAGCACCGCAAACTCGGTGGAGCCCACGGCCCTGCCCTTGACGCAGCGCAGGTCTCTGGGGACCTCGGACCTGTTGGCTCGGAGGGTACCCAGTAACGTGTGGCCCCTTTCGCGGAACAGCCTTGTGGCGAGGTCGCGCGAGGTGAAGAAGTTGTCGCAGGTAACGTTGCGTCCGGGAGCTAACCCCTCGGTTAGGTCCATGACCACTCGCGCTGCCAGGTTCTTTTCAGGAGGACTGCACTTGTCTGGCTTGCCCGCGTACAACTGCATTTTCCATGCGTAGCTAGATCGGGCGTCGCACAAGACCCATATCTTGATCCCGTACCTGGCTGGTTTGCTGGGCATGTACTGCCTGAACGGACACCTTCCTGTGGGTGATGATACAACAAGAACTCAATACATCGTATTCAGAATGTGTGTATCCAAGTCTTTATACAAATACGCAAGCAGGGGGAAGCAGCCACATGAACAACAACATACACCACAAATACACACACACTAGCCGCTGATCACTAACCTCTAAAAGGCACCAGTCTCTCGTCCACGGTGACCTCGGGTCCGGGTCGATACATGACAGGTAAGCGCGCACACCACTCGTCCCAAACGTCTCTAATCGGGGCCAACTTGTCACATCGACCGCGGTGGTCGGCACATCTGACCTCTCTGGTCTCTCGGTCGTCGAAACGCAGTGCGCTCGAATAAGCCCGGAAGGTCTTGAGCGGCATAGCGGCTCTGAACACGGACCTGCCGCTCTCTGGGTCCCACAGGCTTTCGCACGCTTCGCCTCGCGACCTGTACACGCCAGCGAGTATCAGCAGCCCGAGGTAGGCTCTGAATTCCGCCCGGCCCATTGTTTTCCATCCATCTATGGCGGGCCTGCGCCTGGACGCCTCAAGGTTGGTCATAGAGATTATCCTGTCCTCAATCTCAGGAGGGAAGAAGGTCATGAACGTGGAGACCTCATCTTGCGCGGCCACTGCGGTCGCTTCTTCGGTAGGGCCTCCTTTCTCGAGGACATATTCTCCATCATCATCATCATCATCATCATCATCATCATCATCATCTTCTTCTTCTTCTTCTTCTTCTTCTTCTTCTTCTTCTTCTTCGTAGCCGTTGTCATCGCTATAGTGATTATCCGTATCCTGTTCGATCTCACCGGGTCGGCGCACTATCACAACAGGATCGCTATCCCGGCCAAGGCCGCAATCAGTGCGATCGCAGAAAGAGCCGCTGTGATAATCTTGCTTGTCATCCGACCTAAAAAAATAATCCTCCCTCCGCGAGCGCAACGCTTCTCCTCCTTGAGTTTCATTCGGCTGGCTTTTCGTACTGCAAGCCTGCCCCTCGTACGACAAGAGATATGTGAAATCTTCACTCTGCGAGCCTTCTTCGCACCTACCACGCGATTGACTATCTTCTTCATCTTCTTCTTCTTCTTCTTCTTCTTCTTCTTCTTCTTCTTCTTCTTCTTCTTGCCCGGTAAACAACCCCTGATAATGAAACGTGGCGGGTCTCAATAACGGAGGAGGACCTGAATGGGAGCACGAGGGTACCGTAGAAAACAATGACCAGTCTGTCTCGACTGATACTCCTCGAATCTCGGTTTTATTTTTACTATGCTGCTCCCACGGTCTGGTGCGCGACATGGTACTGTTTGTGTGTGTATGCAGACCACTAATATTACTCAATGGTAACACGAGCGTATGATAAACTCATAATGTGATCGGTATGCAACAAACACAAAAAAAAACTCAGCGGGCTTAGTACATGGGATCTGATCTCTTATCACCACCCATCTGTGTTCCCGTTGAAAATCTTCATTGTTTCACAATAATACAACCGACAGGACAACACGTTGCTTCAATGACATTTTTTAATCATCATCATCATCATCACAGAAATTGGTACCAATCTCTAACTCACACTGTTGCAAATCCAAACCTCAGGGACACTTTATGGTTCGCCTTGACAAGAACAAACCATTCCGCTTGGTGTGTGCTGCCGCTTCTTTTTTTCTAAAAAACAATCTAGTTGTTCATGTAACTGACCTTTTTGGTAAAAAACACACTTATTCGCATAAAAAAAACACGATGATGTCATCAGTAGTACAATGTTCTTTTTCTTATTTTCTTTATTATCGTTCTAGCCAACAAAACACACATACAGATTTTTTTTCACAATGACAGTTTAACTTTAACTAGATAAACACTATACACGCCGACAGCCCCACGGTCAATCACAACAACCCATACAATGCCACACTTATGTGAGCCGGTGTCTGTACGTGGTAAACTCTTCATCTGCTGCTTCCGTATAGGTTCCTCATTCCCAAGTTATATTGTCCGGTCTCTTGCATGACACGCTCGCCAAGAGATTCTCCTCACAGCCGTACCAATCTCTCGGCATGAGTACCCATCTCCAGAGCGGGATACTCGGACATCCCAGCCCCAGAGTACCAATGCACTGCGGTTTCAAACCCCACATGTCTCATGTTGAAACCCATGACATCACGGGACACGATCTTCACCATTTCCTCTTTCT